>NC_048601.1:92341262-92442009 GCF_003668045.3 Cricetulus griseus | reverse complement strand
ACAGATACACACACACGCACACACACATGCCACAACACACACACACACACACACACACACACACACACACACACACACATATGCTTGCATGCACACACACATGCACACACGCATGCACACACACTCACACACACACGCCACACCACACACACACACACACATGCTTGCATGCACACACACATGCACACGCGCATGCACACACACACTCACACACACACGCCACACCACACACACACACACACACACACACGCGCACAGACACACACCTCTCAACAAAGCACTTAGCAACCTGGGAGCTGCACTTACTTAGAGACACACACACATCCCTCTCCAAACAAAGCCATCTGGTCATTGCAATCTACAGTTCCCTAGCAACCCCTTAGTAACCCTTCATTTGTAGCCAAATGCATCCTGGAACATCCCTAGGAGCTAGGGGCAGTGTGCTAATCCAGCTTGAACTAGTTTTGTGTGCAAACATAGCAAGGCAGACTGTGTGCCCCAGAGGCAGCATGACAAAGGATTATATACTCAAGCCTGTCAGTCAAAACAGAAAACCACCCACACTCCATTTCTGACTCCTCGGGGATTCACAAATGGAAACCCCTAGCAACGAACAGGTGTTCTTGAGCACTCTAGCTTGGGTAGCTGAAGGCTTTACAGCCCATGCCATCTGAATTTCTACTTTATCTTGAATGAAATCCCTTGCTTCTCTATTTATGTGTGCTTCTTCAATTCTTTGAACAAGACACACAACACCTGGAAACACCAGTCCAGACAGATGCCACTGGCCACAGGAACACTCAGGTGCCCATAACTGAGGACTTTCTATTTCAGCCTTGAGAATAACTTCCTCTGCACCCATCTAAAGGGTAGCAGTCAATGTCACGGGAGTACAGAGCAGTGATTGTGCTCTCATCAGTTAGTACTATCTCTGAAGAGAGAGAAATTGTTCTTTCAAAAACCACAAGTAGGCTAGCTTCAGGAATATAATTGATCTCCATCTCTTTTGAGGCACCTTACAGGATAAAATTTAGAGAAAGAATTTGTTCCTTCAAAATGCTGAGTGGGCCATTGAGAGTGAGACTGTTGACAGTACAGAGCCAAATTACCTTAGATTGTTCTTAGTTTCCGTGATGGTCATTCATTGCCCAATCCAGTGTCTGACCCGACAGCCTGCGACTTTTTGCAAACCAAACCCAAAGCTTCCACCAATCCAGAAGTTTAAGAAATCACCTAATAGCATCTAAAACCTATTGCTGGATTTTCTATACTTTGCTTTAACCTGCCTAGCCCTCTCCAACAATACATTTAAAAAATGCCTTCAGTTATGACTTATTTTGTTCTGTAACCAAAAAAAAATTGTCATGTAACAATTTCTGTGGTGGAATATGTTATGCAGAGTAGCCTAAATTTATTTTCTTGGGTCATGATAAGTAACATTTGGCTCAGAATAAACTATCTTGTATTCCTTTTAAAGTGAAAACTGTATTTTCATCAACAGTCACATTCCAGTGCCAGAAAAGTTCCAGCAGCAAGAAAATTTTATAATTTATTGAAGTTCATACACTTACTTCATTTCCCGAATACCTACTGTGTGGTCCTGAAGTAGGACCACAGACCAGAGTCCCCTTGACCCTGCCACCAGGATTGCTGTTTATCCAGTTCTGACTCACACCGGTTTCGAGAGCATCTATAGAATAAATGGTCATTCTGCTTGAACAAACATTTTAGTGCAGAGTTAGCTGGCAAGCCAACGGTGCCACTCAGCATTCAAAACAGACTTCACACATTCCAGGTCCTAAAAGTCATAGGTGGAATCCCCCCCATCAGACTCTGGGTGTCCACCTGTTCCAACTTTGTGCAGTTTTAGCAGTTGTGGTATGTGAGACAAAAGCTTCTTTTCAAAGAGAAATTTGAGAAATTAGTTCTGGAAAGACAGTTGGGGGTGGGGCAAGGTGAAACCTGGAAGTCATGGTTTACCCATCTAGGTTTCCAAAGTGTATTTGACTACCAATCCACTCCTCATAAAAGCCTAAGTGGTGCTGCACTGTAAAGCTGGAGGTGACCTTCAAGCATTTAATAAGGTGATACTAAGCAGTCTGTGGAGAAATTTGCCCCAAGGATGCTGCAGTTTTATTACCACGTAGAGCATTTGCTAAAAGCTGAAAACAACTCATAGTTTACGGGACGTGGTGGTGATGGTTTCATTGTCTGGAGTGTGCAGGGCAAGAGCTGGAGGCCAGGAAGTCAATTGCTGAAATGGCAGAAGAACGCAGTTTCTTCTTTTACTATTTCCAGCTGATTGGCTGGCAAAGTGACAGCTGTTGGGTTGATGGCAAGCTGGATGTACAGCTCCCCCAGCCATGACTTGAGAAGCAAACTGAGTTTAGTCTCATCTTCTTAGAATGTGGGGGGGAAGAGATGACACGACGACTCTAATTGCCGGTCACAAAAGATGCCAGGGCATGGAGTGGCAGAAGCTGTCTTGGAGATGGTTGATTCTCGGCCCTTTCCTCAAGGCCGGGAAGTGGAGGTGGAAATGACGTGGGCTTATGAATGAAAGTTAGAAGAACGAAGCCTGTGTGTTGTTAATCTTCGTTGTCAATTTCACTGGATCTAAAAATCACCATGGAAACTGTTAGATGTGATTTTAGAAAGGTTTCAAAGAGGGAAGACCCACCCTAAATATGAGTGACATTAACCCAATGGCTTGGATCATAGACTGAATACAAAAAAGAAATCAAACTGAGTACCAGTATTATTCACTTTCCCCAGCTAGGGCTCACTTCTGCCACCACGATGTCCACTCTGTGATGAACCATAGTCTCAAACTGAGACCCAAAACAAAACCTTCTTTAGGTTGCTTTTGTCAGGTATTTTGTAACGGCAATGAGAAAATAATGCAGCCTGTTAGAGGAGTGCTCTGGGAAGCAACAGTCCCTCGGGCTTGTGATTAGTACTCTGAAAGACATCTAAGGATCGAAGATGTAAGACCCACAGACTTGCTGAGCCCCTCAATGGCATGGATCAGAGCTCAGCTACAGCAGAGTGATGAGAGCTGCCTGCACATTCTTCCCTGCCTTGTTGGCCAGGAAAATAGAAACACTGGCCTGGAGATGTGGCTAACAACACACACTGTTCGGCCTTTCCATTTGAGCAGGGTTACTGCATGAGTCACAGAACTTTAGCAGAGGGATCACTACAGTTTACAGGAAAGGTAAGAGTGGCCCAAGTCTGTGTACTGCATGGATGTCAAAGGAAGTCACTCGGTGGCTGTGGGGAAGTCGGCAGCTCAGCTCTCCTTATTGGCATCTCCCAGAGTGTCTTGTCTGATTTATATTTTATCAGGGCTGATCAGGGACATGTTTGCTGCATGGTTCTCAATTCTTGAAGGAGTTCACATGATCTTTCAGGCAGTAGGTAAGAGGTCATAGGGCTCTGTGACGTCACTCAGGGTGCAGTTCCAGTATCACAGATTCAGTGAGGAGGTGGTCCAGAATCACTATCTCAGGGTCTTGCTTTCCTCAAGGAAGATTCGGCCTCTTTGAGTGGTTCTCAGAGTCGTCAGTTTCCTAGAGTGAGCCTGATAAAGAAAGCATTTGGCCAAGCTCTTCAAAGATGTTTAACCATAGTAGAGTAGTAAAGCAGGGATGAGTAGACGTGGGCATGGATGGGGAGGAGAACTCAAGGAAATCCAGGTTTTCTGGCAGTGGCCTCCAAGTTCTATTATGGGGACTGGGGGCTGGACCGTCACCATGGCAGCAGCTGAGAACTGCCTGGGCAGCAGCAGGACTTGGGGTTTCAAGACTTGAGAAGTAGCCAAGGTTTGCTGGCTCTGCTCTGTCCTGCTCAGGTTCACACCGTAGATGTGTACTTGATACTACCAGGAAAAACCTACTTCTGCATTCAGGGTCAGTATAATAGCGTAGGGATGTGGGCTTCCGGGCTCAATTTTCCTACACTGTCCACTCCCTGCCCCACCCCCTAATGAAACATTGAATGTTATAGATAGGTTTTTCTTTGGGCTGCCAGTTCACAAATAATGACAAGGAGACCTATTAATTATGAAAGCTCGGCGTTAGCTTAGGCTTGTTTCTAACTAGCTCTTCTAACTTAAATTAACCCATATTCTTTCATCTCTACTCTTTCACGAGCTTATTACCTCTTCTCCATTATGCCCATCCTGGTTATTCTGAGTCTGGCTGGCAACTCTGCCTTTCTTCCCAGAGGTCTCTGCCTGCCTAGCTATGGGCTGTTTAGCTTTTTATTAAAGCAGTCACAGCGATACATCTTCACACATTGTAAAGAAATATTCCACAACAGCATGTTGTATATTTTCCCCCCGTGACTGTAAAAACAACTTTTTTTTTTGAGATAGGATCTTATTATGTAACCTAGCCAGCCTTGAGTTCACAGTCCTGACTGTACTCAGCTTCCTGAGTACTGAGATTAGAGGCACGCTCCTCATGCCTGGCTTCCACTCCAATTTCCTTTGGAAAAAGTAAACATTTCTAATATTCATGTATATAATGTATTTTTGATCATCTTTGCCCCTTTACTCTCTCCCTCTCTCTCTGGGCTCCTTTCCTCCCAAGTTCCCTCCTGCTTTCACTGTAGCTCTTTACATATAATGTTAATAAGGGTTGTTGTCATGAGCAGGGTATGCAGTTACATGCTGAAGCAAGGACCATTTACTAGTTTCTACACCATTGAAGAAAAATGATTTCCCTCCCCCCCAGCAGCCACTAACTTCCAATAGTTTCTCAGTGAGGGGTGGGACTGCATTTGTTCCTCTCTGATCCATGCTAGAATGTTAACAGACTCAATCCTGGGCAGGTCTTGTGCAGATGACTATAGCTGCTGTGAGTTCAGAGTGCAACCATCACGACACGTTCAGAAGGCAGTGTTTCATAGCACTCCCCTTCTGTGATGGTCCTTGAGTCATTGGGTGAGGCCTTAATAGAAGTGTCTCCTTTAGCACTGAGTACTCAACAGTCTTAGTACTTTGACAAATTGGGAACTGCTCCACTAAGTGGCGCTAATCTATAGATATAAACATAAATATAGAGATGACATTTTGATAGCATGTCCATCCTGCAATACAACAATAATAGTAGTAGCACCTAAGATGTGACCTCTCCAGACACATGCTTACAGTACCAGGTAAATTCCCTCCTTTATAGCAGACTGCAAATCCAATCAGAAAGTGGTTATTTACCTTTACTGCCCCCATCAAAGTCATGCTGCTATTGCACCCAGCGGGCAGATCTTGCCTGGCAGGTCCATGTTGTAGCATGCACGACTCCCTGCTGAATATACCACTGAACCTTACTCCCCAGGTGGTCTAAATGACATCTTCCAGAACCATGAAAGCTAGTCAACAGAAGGGACATCTCCAGGTCAGCGCATACTAGATCTTTCTATGTCTTGCAATCAAATGTGTGAGGTCCAGCAATAGGGCACCTAGTTGTTGGGCAGCTAAGAGCAATGCCACTAGCCTGTATTGTTGTGTGTCTGGTAGGGAAGCATCCTATGCTCTGTACTGGGATCTTAATTTAATAATTTATAGCTTTTGGGAGCAGTATTGTCTACCCATGCAGGATACCTGCATTCAAACTCCTTTTTTATTTATAATTTTTAATTAGTTTACAAAGTATTTTGTTCTAATAGGTCTTAATAATAAAAGTCCAGAATCAGATATAGGGGAAAATGCTGAGAGATCAGAGAAAAGAAGGAGAAAGCCAAAGCCACCTTTACCTAACTAGCTTCCTGTGTAAAGAGATGGAGTTCCTGTTTCCTCCGGCCTGTATTCCTTTCTCTACCCAACCACCTCACTTCCTGTCTGTCTATACAGACCTCCAAACCTCTATAGTTAGCTAGTGGCTAGTTCCACCCTCTGATCTTCAGACAGCTTTATTTGGACAAACAAGATATCATCACATATGGCTTTCTCATAGATCCTTAATTTTGATTCACCCTCCCTCTTCCCCCATCATCATTAAATTCTCCCATTCCCCATGTCCTTCTAGTTTCATGTTACCAGAGTCCTACTGTCCCTTCTCCCGCTTAAGGCCTCCTCTCCCCTCTCATGGGTCCCTTCTAGTTTGCTGACCTCCACAGACACGCCAAATTAAATAAACAAATCTAAAGCTGAGAAAGAATGTGTGGTGTTTGTATTTGAGCACTGAGTTATATCATTCATAATTTTTTCCTATACAACTCAATAAAATGCCATTGTACAAAGCACCACATTTTCACTATCCATTCATCAGTTATGAACATCTAGGCTGAATCCATTTCCTAGCTATTGTGATTAGAGCAGCAGTGAACTTTAGTGTGTGTCTCCCCCACCCACTCTGAGACTGGCTCTGACCCAGGCTGACCTCAGACTGTATGTAGCTTAACCACCTCCCAAACGCTGGAATTACAGGCATGCATCACTATATACAGCCTGTCTATTCTGGACGGGGATCCAAGCCAGAGCTTTGTTCATGATAGGCAAACAATCTATCTATAAAGATATAATACCAGCCTTGCCTGACACTTTCTATGCCCTAAGGCAAAGTGCTTAATCTCTCAAAACCCAGTTTCTTTTTTACCTGCAAAATGAAGCTAGTAATATTCCCTATGCCAAGTATTGTTGTTCCCATTAAATGAGACAATGAGTATGGATGTTATATGCAGTGACTAGCACATAATGAGAAGTCAGTCACTGAGATATTTTGTTACTCTGGTCATAAGTTTCAGTCTCCCTAAGGAAGTCATCCATGCCCTTCATTTGAATCTCAGAGCACTCTCCCTGCCAGGCTTCTGGTGTGTCAAATCCAAGGGTCCCCTGTGATAAGCAGTGTATAGCAGTAGACACTTGCTCTTCTCTTTAAGTTGCTAATAAATGATGAAAGAAGCAAAATAACCAGAAGTGTTTGGTAATTTATATAATGAGGTTACATTTGCAAATCTCTCATACTGCTCCACGTAGGTTTTGCATAAATATTTATGTGCTTGAGTCAAGGTGGCTGTGAGACACTCCATCTATTTTAAGTGCACAGGAGAATCGAGTCAACATTTACTTTCATTTAGCAAATGTGAAGCAGAACTAAATGCCTTGGACTGAAATCCATTTGTAGCATGATTCATTGTCATGCTGTCCTTTTAAACTAAAATAGCATTTCAATTTCGAAAGTTAAGGTTGAAGTGAATTGATGTATGACCCATAGGCTATTGGCCAATGATGCAATTTTAAGAAATGTATTGACTTCATTGGATTTCAATTTCTTGAGGATATTTTAGATACTGCTTTTCATTCCTGACCTCTCTCTCTCTCTCTCTCTCTCTCTCTCTCTCTCTCTCTCTGTCTCTCTCTCTCTCTCTCTCTCTCTCTCTCTCTCTCTCTCTCTCTCTCTCTCTCACACACACACACACACACACACACACACACACACACACCACTCATACTTTCAAGACGAGGATGAGTTTGTAACTAAATTGCACTACTTTTTTCAGTGTAAGAATCAGATGAAGGTAGAAGAGTAAATATATTTTATTTGCTAACTGGAGGGAAAAAGAACTACTACATTCCTGGATGTGACCGCGAAAGTTGATGTATTTGAACAGTCTAAACACTGACTTGTTCTTGAGACAGAGTCTCATGTAGCCTCAATTGACCTCAAACTCACAATGGAGCCAAGGATGACTTGAATTCCTGATCCTCCTGTCCCTACCTTCCATGTGCTGGGATTATAGGAACATACCCATATAATGGCTTACTATCTTGTTTGAAAGAATGTTCACCCCTTATATTACACTTTCAATGTCATGGGGGAAATGTATGGCTATGAAGGTTCATGTTCTAGCTTTTTTGCCTGCACTGAAGTCTTAGAAATAGGGAAAGCAAAACAATCTTCTCCCTCAGAAAACTTTAAACTTGAGATATTCGAGTTTTTTTTTTTAAGTGCTTAGTTGTTGAATGAATTAATTAAATCCATAGCCAAGCCCATTTCTGGCTTCCTCTTCTTTCAAGTTCAAGGCTCTGTTTGCTTAGGTCTGGTTTACACGTCAGAATCAATAGACATGCAGGAAACATGGGAAATAAAGGAATGTCTCTAAGGTACATACCTTTACAATCAATGAGACAATAAGACCACTAAGGCACAGCATTCTGATCATCCACACCAATCACTAATTGGGAAAACACATTCCAGACTTGACTACAGGCCAATCCTAAGGATGCCTTTGCTCAGTTGAGAGTCCTTCTTTTCAAATGACTCTAGCTTGTGTCAAGTTGACATAAACCTACCCAGCACACAAGCCTTACATTGCACAGATAATAAATAGAAGGAGGCATGAAATCAGACCAGTTTGATTCTGTTACGCCATCCTGCCACTTAACAATTAAAATAACAATGAAAACCAAAAGCACCAACAAAACACTTCTCATGAAGTTTTGCCTGGAATCAGGGATGGTTCGGGTTTTGTGGAGCCTAAGTTAGCAGAATTGGGGGGAAGGGGAGCAAACTTGTTTAAGAGAAAAATTTTAAAAATCCTATTTTGTGGATCACATAAAAAATATGAGAATGTGAACACAGCATGACAGTAACTAGAGCCTGGCTTAGCATCCTTAAATATCTACGGTAGCAATAAATAGGGCAGGCGTCCCCACTTAAACCACAGCTACTTGTCTTGCTCAATCTGACAGCAACCCTGAAGCTCAGCTTCAGCAGTCGTAACAACTGCATGGATAGACATTAAACAAGACTGCTCCCGGCAGTCTTCAGCCAGCTTGGGTTTCAGAGGGCAGTGGACTAGCAATCTTGGTGAACTGCATGAGCAGCGCATTCCAGATTTCCAGTGTGGAGGCAGCTCTGTGGAATCCTGTGGCCTTAAGGGGGCACACTGAGTCAGAGTTTGCCAAGAGGAAAAAAAAACAAAAACAAAAACAAAAACAAAAACAAAAACCACTAGAGTAGGACAGCTGCTTGGACAAACATCAGTAACCTGGGGAATTCTTGTGTTTACTGGAGGAGGAAAACTCTGGAAAAGCCCTGACTTCCTGCAGGCCTGCCTGACACGCTAAATTGGATAGTGAAAGGAAGCATATCTGGTTAGGGTTACACAAGGACTTCTTTTTCCAAGTCACGCAATCCTCCTTTGCCTCCACGGGATACTTTTCATTTTTTTTTAACTCGGATTCACTAATTTGATTTTGTTCATCTGTCTGTTTTATTGTCCTTGGAGACTCAATCCTGCATTTTCAATGACTTGCTGAACATTTTACATACATATGACCTCACGCTCAATTGGGCTAAAAGCTACCTCAACAAAGAATATGTACAAACCAAGAAAGAAAAAGCTCCAAAAGAGAACGAACAAAGACAAGCAGGCACCACACAAAGGAAAACCAAAGTGCCCATAAATGTAGAAAGATGTTCAACTTTATTAAGGATTTTAAAGTAATACTTTAAAAAATAATTTTCTGCTTATCCATATTAATAGTTTCCCTGTGCCCACTGTTCCACTGGTGATACAGATTATGAAAGACCCCTGCCCCTTAGCCCTTTCTTTCTCAAGTTTGTCTCCTCTTCCTCCTGTCGGCGGCTTCCCCGATCCCCACCCCCGGTGGCCTTTCCCCGCCCGGCCCGAGAACAAGCACCGGGTGGGGCCGGCCCGAGAACAAGCACCGGGTGGGGCCGGCCCGAGAACAAGCACCGGGTGGGGCCGGCCCGAGAATGAGCACCAGGTGGGCCAGCCCGAGAACGAGCACCGGGTGGGCCGGCACGAGGGCGAGCACCAGGTGGGTCAGCACGAGAACAAACACCGAGTGAGCCGGCCTGGAGCCCTGCCCCTGAGCCCCCGCCCCGCCCGAAGAGAAACACTCCGTCCCAAGGTCTCCGCCCCCAAGGTCAGCCATCAGGAAAGGGGGGGGAATTGAGTCTGCTGTACCAGACACCAGACCTTGAGAATATGCTGATCTGGAATGGCTCTGTGTCTCATTTGAACCATCCAATGGAAATGATTCTGTATTTCGCCTCATTTGAAAGACTCTGTGTTTCACCTCATTTGAATAACTCTGTACTTTGCCTCATTTGAATAACCCTGTATAGCGCCTCATATACATTGACCAATGGGAATAGCTCTGTACAATGCCTCATTAGAATTATCCAATAGAATCCCTGCTCCTAGCTTGCGCCTTTTTCCCTATATAAGGACCCCTTTCCCTTGGCTTGGGGCGCTTAGCCACACAAAGGCTAAGTCGCCCCGGGTACCCGCGTCTCCAATAAAGCCTCTTGTTTTTTGCATCCAGTTCGTGGCCTCGCTGATTCCTGGGTGTGTGGGTCTCCCTCTACGAAAGTATCCCTTCGGGGGTCTTTCAATTTAAAACAACAACAACAACAACAAAACCATTTTTAAAAATTAACCATGGACTGGAGAGATGTCTCAGTGGTTAAGAGCACTGGCTTCTTTTCTAGAGGACCAGAGTTTGATTGCCAGAATTCTAGTTCCAGAGTATAGAACACCCTTTGTAGGCACTGGGGACAACGAGTAGCACACAGACATACATGCAGGCAAAACACACGTACACATAAAGTGAAACTAAAATTAAAACTTTCATTTAAAAGTTAATTGCCATATGATCCCAGCAATTAAGAAGTTAAGCAGGAGACTTTTAAGTTTGAGGGGATCCTGGGCTACATAATAAAACCCTGTTGTAAAATAAGTACACAAATAAAACAAGCAAAAAAACCCAACAAACTTAATGTTAACTACAATGTCTCCAAGCTTGTTACCAGCTTAACTGTATTATTTAAATCTTCAAATGTTTTTAAACAAATACTAAGTCGGTCAAATAATGAAGTGTTGTGTCTCATATATGCAAAAGCCACCATGACTTCCTTTTTAACAACTTAGTTGAAGTGTAATGGGCATACCATAAACTACATATACTTGAAATGTATGATTTGATTATCTTTGCTATGAACTGGGCAAAACTATCATTACAGTCAAGATAATGGGTCGGGCATTGGTGGCACTCACCTTTAATCCCAGCACTCGGGAGGCAGAGGCAGGTGGATCTCTGTGAGTTCGAGACCAGCCTGGTCTACAAGAGCTAGTTCCAAGACAGCCTCCAAAGCCACAGAGAAACCCTGTCTCGGAAAATATATATATATAATGAATATTCATCACTCAAAATCCTTCTTTGTGTTCCTGTTTTAATCCTTACTCCCTGTTAGTCATGTCTGCAACCTGTGTCCCAATATTCTACTGATTTGTTTTCTGTCAAATGTTAAAGATGAATTTGCATTGTCTAGCACCTAATTTAAATAGAATGATGCTACAGGAGCTATTTTTGTCTGTATCCCTATCATGATTTTCATCTTATTCATTTGCCAAGTGTCAGTAGTTAATTCTTTTCTACTGCTTCATGGTACAAGTTGAGTATCTCTTGTCTGAAATGCTTGGGACTTGAAGTATTTCAGATTCTGAATATCTGTGTGTGATATTCGTGTGTGTGTGTGTGTGTGTGTGTGTGTGTGTGTGTGTGTGTGTGTGTAAGTGTGTTGGGTATAGGACCCAAATTTAAAACACAAAGTGAATTTACATTTTGTATACCTTGTACATAGCTTGAAGGCAATTTTGTACCATCTTTTAAATATCTTAATATTTAAGTATTTTAAAACTTTACACACACACACACACACACACACACACACACACACACACACACGGTTTCTATTTTTGTTTTGTTTTTCGAGACAGGGTTTCTCTGTGTAGCTTTGGAGCCTGTCCTGGAACTTGCTTTGTAGACCATATGGGCCTTGAACTCACAAATATCCACCTGCCTCTGTCTCCCAAGTGCTAGGATTAAAGGGGTGCACCACCACCACCTGGCAGTTTCAAGGTATTTTATATGTAGCTCAAGACAATTCTTTTTCATCCAATGTGGTCCAGAGAAGCCAAAAAATCAGACACTCCTAATATAAACCATATTGTGTCATGTTAGTTCTCAAAGAGTTTTGGATATTGTAGAAGCTTGTGTTTCAGATTTTTAGATTAAGATATGCTCAACCTGCATTTCCATTGCATGGATGTATCATTTTGCTTAATCCATTCACCTGGTGGACATTGAATTGCTTTCAATTTTATGCTATTTTCTTTTCTTTCTTCTTCTTTTTTAAAAATGTGTTTCAGTGTTTTGCTGTGGGAAATTTTGGGTTCCCTGAAACTAAAGTTACAGAGAGTTGTATGCTGCCATATAGGTGCTAGGAGCTGAACCTGGGTCCTCTGGAAGAGCAGTCCGTGCTCTTAACCACTAAGCCATATCTCCAGCCCCTTCAGGCTATTTTAAATAAAAGTTTGATTATCTTCATATAAGTCTTCATTAGTACATGTGTCTTCATTTCCTTAGGATAAACATCTAGAAGTAGAATGGCCAGTTCATATAGCAAGTCAACAGTCAGCTTTAAGCAATGGCCAAACTGTTTTCCAAGACAGGCGATGTGTTTCACTGTGCCACACAGTATACAAGTTGAGCTCTTCCACAACTTCACCAACACCTGATGTGGTCAGTCTTTCAAAGATAGGAAAATTTGAGGGATATGAAGTGTTATCTTACTGCAGTGGGTGGTTTTGTGCGTCAACTTGACACAGCTATAGAGTCATCAGAGGAAGGAGCCTCAGCTGAGGAAATGCCTCCTTGAGATCTAGATGTAAGGCATGTTCCCATTTAGCAATCAATGTGGGAGGGTCCAGTCCATTTTGGGTGGTGCCATCCCTAGGCTGGTGTTCTGGGCTCTATAAGAAACCAGGTTGAACAAACTATGGGAAGCAAGCCCGTAAGCAGCTCTCCTTTACGGCCTCTGCATCAGCTCATGCCTGCAGGATCCTGCCATGATTTCCTGTCCTTGACTTCCTTCAGTGATGAACAGTAATGCTGATGTGTAAGCCAAATAAACCCTTTCCTCCCCAGCTTGCCTTTTGGTTATGGTGTTCCATCTCAGTAATAGAAACCCTAACCAAGACACTTACTGTGGCTTTATTTTTTCTTTATTTTTTCTCTGATGGCACACAAATATGTATTTGTATATACATATATACTCCTAAGTATAACTTGTTGAGTCCATATAAATGTTGCTTGTATATATGTTTTCAGGGATGACCATTTGACACTGGACAAAAAAACTATTGTGCTTTTCCCTAGGGAGGACCACCTCTCATACTCCAGCTTTCTAGGTTGCCTGTAGTTTTGTGTAGGGTTGAGGCCAACTTTGCAATGTTCATTGGTGTCATCCTTGTTTAACTCACATTTGGACAATCATGTTTTTGAGACTTTATGGGTAAAGCTTCTAATGCTATTAGGAGACACAATCTCAGAAAAGTTCCTGGTTCTCTAGCTTTTACAATTTTCCACAATGTTCTCTGAACCTCAGATACATGAGTGTTTTGGAGATGTAGCCATTGGGACTGGGCTCCACAAGTCTGTATATTGATTGGTTGTGGTTTTCTGTAGTGGTCTCCATTTGTTGCAAAGAGAAGTTTCATGGATGAGTCTTAAGACTATGCTTACCTATGGATAAGCCAGATGTGTATAGATTATTAGGGATTATACTGGTTTAGTAAAATAGCAGTTATAGACTCTCCTCCAATAACCATGGATTCATTAGCACTGAGTAGTGGGTTAGCCAGGTTTCCATTACCAGGCATGGTATCCCCTTTGTTGAGCAGGTACCAAGTTCAATTAGAAAGTAGTTGGTTACTACAAAGGTATGTGTGCACTCAAAGGACTATTGTGCCATGCTGGTCATTGACATGGTTCAGAGGTATCATAGCTGGGTAGGACTGTTGCTTTTCTCCCCTTTTTGGAAGCTTGCATAGCGCCTTCTGGTTCAATGAAGGCTCCTCTTCAGGGATGGGGCAGTCAGGTTAGTTCCAGCTCAAGGGCCTCTGGGCTCTGTTTCTGAAGTGTAAGGTGTCTTCAGCAATAGGGACTTCCCTTCTACCTCTAGGAGAGGGGGTCATCAAGGACAACAGCAACAGGCTTATGTTTTGAGAGTCTCCTAGATAGACCTGACCAACAGTTCAAAAGAGAATGCCACTTATTTCTATGAGATGCCTTGCTGACAGGGTTATTTGCACAAAGCAAGCTCTAAATTAGGTCAACTAAAGACAAGCCCTGAAATGGAGACTTTTAGACAAGCTAATAGGCAGGTCCAATCCTGAATGTTCTTCAGAAACTGGCTTTAGCTTTAGAGCAGGGCTCTTAACCTGTTCTGGCTTCTGGGCTAGAGATGGCACTGCTACCATATTTTTTTTATTGGTTTTTAAGGCTCCCATCATTTGAGGGACAGACAAAGTTTAAATATCATATTTTATTGTTCTTACAGAGATTAAACCATTTTTCTTGAATAAGCCTGGTGGCTATAAGCCTTTAGTGAATTTCTAGCATTCTAAAAAGTTAATTTTGACAATTTTCCAGTGTTCTTGTTGGTATCATGGAGTCAGGCTTTTGCAAAGGCCCTGCTCTGCCATTCTGGAAGTTGAGGTCATCCTTATGATTCATGTGCTGTGTGTATTTTAAAATATAAACGTGACAACTTTATTTCCTCCACTCTTGGCTAGAGTGCCAAATATCTGCCTTGTAGTTTCTACATATTATGATTTGAGGAATTTACCACACAACAGGTTCTGGTTTAGCCAACCAAACTTGTTTCAAGCTTCCTCCAGTGAGTACTTCCAGGCATTGTGGTAAAATTGAAGATGGATTTTCTGCTCCACCTGCTGCAGCTGTTTAGCCCCAAATAAACATACATAGGTTTATATTAATTATAAACTGTTTGGTTGATGGCTCAGGCTTCTTATTGTCTATCTCTCTCAATTATTAACCCATTTCTATTAATTCTAATTTTAATTTCTAATAATTCTATTATTGCCTCAAGGCTGTGGCTTACCATAATGCTATTCCTTTGGTGGCTACATGGCATCTCTCTGGAGACTCTCTGTGTTGCTCTTCCCAGCCTTTTCCTTTTCTTATCTTCCTGCCTGGCTACTGGCCAATCAGTATTTATTCATCAACCAATAAGAGAAACATATATTCACAGCATACAGAAGGACATCCCCCATACCTTTGGATTACATAACAAGGTGGGCAGTTGGCATAAGAATAATCCCAATGAGATTCCTAATTAGGAGGACTGAAAAGAGCTTACATGGACCTCAGTGTGCTCTGGGCACCAACAAAATGTATTCTCCACTTTATTGTTCCTTAGTTTCCCAAAATACCCACGGCCTCTTCAACACATCCTGAAAGTAAGAAGTGTGTTAGAGAGGAAATTAGTGGAATGAGACAATGTTCAAACTATTATAATTAAGATATTTTAATAATTTTACAAAACCAAATGATCATGTGAACACATTGCTAGACCTACAACCTCGAAAATAGATCTTCTCAAGCTAGAGACAATGAATTTTAAGCTTAGTTAACCTCACAGCAAATTCCACCCACTACCTAATGTCTCCTCTGACTTCTGGGGTTTGAGCTGGGTTTTGTTCTCCTATCTGCGGTCTCTACAGGTTGCCTTTCTGTGCTTATTTATATACATGGTCCAGACAAGAGTGGCTGAGCCTCTTGTTTCCCTCCAGGGTGAATTGCAAAACAGCGTATTACCAAGATTCCTCTATCCAGGGTCCACAGAACATTTGATGCCACATACCCAAGTTTGCCAGTTGGCTTTCTTTGGCTTCCAACCTTGATCCAACAGCTGAGGCTGGTAGATGTCAAGCCCCACAGGTCAAAACAGCTTCATCAATCCACACAAGTGGATACAGGGGTGGGTAATTCATGGAAAAATGGGGACCAGCTGAGCTGACATTTCAAAAGGCAGTAGACTACAACAAAGTCAAATAGGTTCAAACAATAGGTACCATCAACCTTTAAACCTGAAATATAAATATATGTAGGATTTTCCCCAAGAAAGTTACTTTCTGATACTTCCCAAAGTTGTCACAAAGGCTATCCTTTGCATTAATATAGTGAGACAATATTCATGCAAGAGGCCAGACAAAGCAGACTTATTACTCACAGACAGGTAACCAAACCCTAGCCTAAGAGCCATGGCTCCTCCAAGGCTCAGGAAAGCAGATGGGATCTCATCGTTCCTGCCCAATATGCTACTATGGTGGAGAGACCATGAACACACTCTGCTCTAGGGTTTGTGCCCTGCACACTGCTGGGATGATGGGGATCAAGCCTGTGTGACACCCTGTCTGGGAGCGATGAGGACAAAGCCAGGATTGTTGTAAACGTTACTTCTCTGTACCCAGATGCTGCATTGTATCATTCCTGTGAGAACTACAAGCAGGAAGGGCAAAGCCAGGTTGGCCCGGCTCCTCTGGACACCTGTTCTGCAGCTGTGTTCCCAGGAAGTCAACTCTAGAAGCAGGGGAAAAGGGGAGGGTTTATGAGATTAGAATCTTGGGGGACACATTTGGGGAAATTATTGCCTAAATACTCTAATAGTAACTCCACAAAGTAGTACTGAGCACTTTGTGCTGATACCAATCTAAGCATTTTTTTTTTATAAATCCTCTTGCCAGGTTTATATCAAAGTTCCACCTTAACAGATATGGTAACCCAGACAGGAGCGGTTAAATTTTCCAGTGTTGTGCAATTAGAAATATGTAGGCGCTTGATTTTATATCCAGACAACACTTAATGTCTGGGCTATATAATCTTTGTTCTATATGAACTCCTTCCACGAACCTCAGTGTTTTAAATTTGTAATATGTTAAAGAGCTGTTCCACCATCGAGTGGTAAGGTGCAATGAGTTGAAAGGAAGAGTAATGCAAAAAGAGCTTTATTTCAAGGTGGCGAATGAAAAGTTGGCAGACTGTCACCTACAATGGTCCCTTGAACCCCATTAGGGACAGTCCTTTGTATGATTTTATTAAGGGTATATGGGTACCTGATAAGTGAACAAATTGGTTATCCAGTGTTTTGTTTTTCTTTTTGTTGTTGTTTTAAGCCTCTTTTCAGTAGATTCTACTGGACTGCAGGCTGTGAACATCTTATTGACCTTGGGTCAGCCAGAGCTGAAATTCACAGGACATAAAGGAGACACAGACCATGAAAGTTTTTGTGTTGATTACAGTAACTTGTATCCGAATTTTTATATGGTCAGTATTTTTTGCAAACGTCCTTTCATGTGTGACCTTTAAGAAAGGTTTTGTGTGTTTCTAACATTGATGTGAGTTGACTTTTAATTGATAGTTGATAGATAGATAGATAGATAGATAGATGATAAATAGATGTATACAAATAGTGTCTTAGTCACTGTTCTATTGCTGTGAAGAGACACTATAACCAGGGCCACTCTTATAAAGGAAAGCATTAAATTGGGGCTTGCATAGTTTCAGAGGTATAGTCTGTTATCCTTATGGCAGGGAGCATAGTGGCCAGCATGGCAGTATGTAAACAGTCATAGTAACTGAGAGTTCTACGCCTGGATCCACAGGCAGCAGGAAGGAGAGAGACACTGGGCCATTCTTGAGCATTTGAAACCCCAAAGCCTACCAACAGTGATGCACTTCCTCTAACAAGGCCACACCTACTCCAACAAGGCCACACTTCCTAATCCCTGTCAAATAGCACCATTCCCTGATGACCAAGCCAATGGGGGGCACTCCTGTTCAAACCACCACAGATAGATAGAGTGAGAGATAGACAGATAGACATGCCTGTGTGTTTCTTTCCACTAAGCAGGTTTCAGGGATAAAATTCAGATCATCTCTCTTTGTGGTAAGCATCTTTAACTACTGACACATCTTGCTGTCCCCAAAAAGTAGATTTTATTAGTAGTAATAATTTTATTAGTAGTAGACAGAAGTAAAGAGCAACTTCTGAAAAACGGGTCTTGATGGGGGGAGGGATTCATATGTGCTTTGTTTCTTGTTTCTTTCTGCCTTGTTAGAAACAGCCTTCTATCATATTACCTTTACTTCTGACTTTGAATCATGGATTCTTGGCATTTCCAAAGGCTTAGAATTAATTTGGCTTTCATTCCCCAGCATTCTGTTTCATCTAACAAAATACACAACTTTTTTTCTCATTTCAATTTTATTAAGTAATTTCTACTGCTAAAACCCCACTTTTTAAGTCCTCAAATTATCAACTAGTTAAAATAGTAAACAGAAACACACATCTTTGTGGTATGTAAAAACAGATCCTTACATGCTGTGTTCCCTATTACCCTATTGTTTGTACTAATCAAGAGAAAGCATAATGCTTCATAGTGTGAACCAAAGTTCTTTGAAGAAGCAGCATCTGCACTAAGGATGATGCAGGCTGCTTGACTCACTTGAAAACTGTGTGTGTGGAGAGATGGAATGATGTAAAAGGGGCCAAAATCATCTTGGGCTTGTTTTAGATCCCTTAGTAACCATTTACCTCAATGTTTGCTTCTGACCTAACAGTCTCACAACTAGTAGATACACTTCTCAGAATATAAGCTTAGCAGACCTCTTGGCTTCCATCTTCCTAACATTAAGAATGCCAAAACTTCTTAAAATATACACATATATAAAGTCAATCTAAAAGAAATCACCAAATAATGGGGGGCAAAGAATTCCAGCTGGCCATCTCTTCTCACCAAATTAAGCTCCCAGAACAGGACTGGGTTATATCTAATGGATCTGTTGGTGAAAGGGGCCCCACTGGAATCCCCAGTCAACTCAGGCTGTTGCCAAGACTATAGGCTGCTCTCCACAAACTGACAGAAAGACCCCATTGCTGAAGACAACACTTATACAACTCATTGAAAATGAAACTATCTAGCTGGTGCCTATATAAAGCCTTCACTCCTATGTTCTAGTGTCTTTGGTACAGGAAGGTACTCTGCATGTTACCAAAAGAGAAATATAAACACCAAACCAGCCACAAACCCTTTATCTACAATGGTGTACTGCCCACAAGATATGATAGGGCAATAGTGGCACAAAATTTGTGGAGTAACCAACAACTGATTTGACTTAAGGCTCACTCCACAGGATGGAACTCATACTCCACACTGTTTGGATGGCCAAGAACCAGAGGCTAGTTAGCACAGTGAAAAAACCAAATAATACTAGTCTTAAAAAAGAAAGTGTAGGGATAAAATGACTCCTAATGACATTCTGCTATGCTCATAGATCAGTGTCTTGTTCAGCCGTCATCAGAGAAGCTTCCTCCTGCAGCAGATGGGAACTAACATAGAGACCCACAGGCAGACATTACAATGAGAGTGAGAGACTCAGCCCTAAATGGAAAATCCTTCCCTCAGAGCTCAGAGAATCTGCAGAAGAAGAAGTATGTTGGGTCCCAGTCCCCACAGGGTCTCTATGAGTTGCTTGTCAGCCAAATAACCACAGGTGCATCCTGTTTCCTTGTCCTGGCTTACAGCCCCGGCCTTGCTCACTGGCATCAACCACACCTGAGAAAACATGAGCTCTTTCACCTGGGGCTTTGCCACTGTGCTGTAAGTGTATATAAGGCTGCTCTCTCCCTGCAATAGAGAAACAGACGCACCTAGCACGAGTGGCCAGCTAAATCTCCAGGCTTTCGCCCAATACTCGGACTTAGTCATGGCATGGACACCACAAGTGGGGATTCCACCGAGATCGGGAAAGAAAGGGGACCCTGAGAGATCGCCCTCAGAAGGCTGGCCAGCAAGTAAGGATTTATGAGGGTGCCTCAACTCCTGAGAGAGCTGAATTGGAAACAGAGAAGCGCTGTCTCAAAAAGAAAATGGAAAGTATAAAAAAAAATAGAAAAATAGAAAATGAGAAGTAAAAAAATAGAATAACAAAAAAGGAAAATACACAGAGTCTGGATGCTGTATGCTATTGTGCTGTCTTCTAATTGTTCAATTGCCAAGGAAAGAATAACTGCTAAAATACGCTTGATTATAAATGCTGCTGGATTAATTCAACTTCTATATTTCAAAAATACTTTGACTTAAAATTTAAGTATAAGGACAGGTTACTTGGGAAAAGAATTTCTGCTTGTGTTTCCACAGAAAATGAAAAGCTATGGATTCCTTCCAGACTAATATGGTTTGATGAAGCAAGACCCCCTGAAACAGTGTCCCAGGTGATCCAGCATCTAAAACAGCGGGGACAAGGCAGCCTTGCAGACCACTCCAGTCAGGGTCTGTTTTCTTAGGGTCCCCATGGTATTCCAGTGCCCCCAATCAGCAGGAAGCAGTTTGGAGAGAACGACACCCACACTCCCAAATATTGTTTATAAATGTGTGTTTTCATTCAAATGGGTTGGTTATAAATGGTAATGCCAGGAAAACTAGCCAGATAAAGAGAAGTGAGTTAACCTTGAGAGTAAAAATGTATATAGTTAGAGATAGGAGACAAAGAATTACTAGTCAGATGATTGTATATTTACTTGGGTATATTTTAATAGCCAGGAGAGCTGAAGCAAAGCAGAAGCAAGCACAAACGATTTTAAAGGAAGTAGAAATAGTGTAAGAGGCAGCGGGGACGGAGAACCACCAAGAAATCAAGGCCTTCTAAATCAATATGAGCAATGCTCGTACGAATCCCCAGCGACTGAAGCACCGTGCACAGGGCCTGCATGCATCTGCACTAGGTTCTCTGTGTGTATATTATGACTTCCAGTTTAGTGTTTTTATGGGACTCCTGAGTGTGCCAACAAGTGGGTCTCTGATGCTTGTTTGTGCCTTATCGTGAGCTCTTTCCTTCCGTTGGTTTGTCCTGTCTACTTGGATGTGATACACTTTATCTTACTATATTTTATTGTGTTATTTTTTTAAAAAATGAATGAACGGAAACTGAGCCAGTAGGGTAAAGGTTAAGAACCGAACTGTCATGTATACTTTCTGGGAAAAGACAAGTCAGTTGTCTCCAATGGAGTGACACTAGGTACTTCAGTCACTCCAGTGTAGGCCTCATGGTCAGGAGTAGTTAACCAACATATAATGAACTCCACAGTTTTATGTGTGTGCTTTTATTTGGTAACAGTTGGTGTTTGTTTGATTTTCTTTTGGGGTGTTGTTTTGTTTTCTTGGTTTTGGGGATTTTGTTACAGTATTGAATTTTTGTTTTGTTTTGGAGAAAGGACTTAAAAGCAGATGAATATCTTTAAGTTTTAACATTATTTTAAATAATAAAAAAGGAATGCTGAAATGGGGCTGGAGAGATGGCTTAGTGCTTAAGAGAACTGGCTGCTCTTCCAGAGGAGTTGGGTTCAATTTCCAGCACCCAAGCAGAGGCTCACAACCCGCTGTAACTTCAGTCCTAGAGAATCCGGTGCTCTCTTCTGGCCTTCATGGGCACTGCACTCAAAAGGCACACAGAATCAAGCAAACACCCACACTCATTACTGGGGGTGGGGTGGGAGGGGATCATTGGGAAAAAGGAAGTCTAAAACCTATTCAAGGGCACAAGGAATTTTCCCTTGTGCTGTAGCCCATCCACCTGAGGCTCCCACCAGTGTGCTTGGTAAAGGCCTTATTTTTTTTACTTGCCTTTGTTCATTTATGTAATCTCTTTTTTTTTTTTTTAAGATTTTATTTATTTGTATACAGTTTCCTGCCTGCATGCCAGCAGAGGGCACCAGATCTCATTCAAGGTGGTCGTGAGCCACCATGTGGTTGCTGGGAATTGAACTCAGGACCTCTGGAAGAACAGTCAGTGCTCTTAACCGCTGAGCCATCTCTCCAGCCCTATGTAATCTCTCTTGAGATTACATAGTGGAACATATTAACCAGGATAAGTTGAATCCCTGCTTTTAGGCCATAGCTGCTTCTATATGACTTAGAATAATTTATTTTCTTTTAAGTGGTTATTGCTTTATGTATACAACTTCTCTGTCTAGTGAGGGCGAAAAGGGCGGAGGAGAAAACATGCTGCCCCTGGCTAGACCTGAGGCCTGGGCTGAGGAAAAACACTCTGACCCTGGCTTGACCCTAGGCCCAGGGCTTAAAATCCCACCAATCCCTGAGCTTGCCCCAGAATCAGGCTACAAAAATCCACCCAGAGGCAGTCACCCTCTTGGATTTTTCCTTCCCAATAAACCTTGAGTGAGGTTTGTTGTGAGTGTGAAATTTTCACCAGACTAGAGTCCAGATGTAAACAACTTTTGCAGAAGTCAGAGCAGAGCAGAGCAGAGCAGAGCAGAGTTGGTACACTCTGGGGGAACTGAACAGAGCTCTAACTCCGGAAGGGAACCGAGGTGTAACACCTTCTCTGGGGAAACCCTCCCTTGCAGGAGCAGAGTTGTTACACTGAGGAAACCTTTCCCTGAAGCAGAGCGGTAAGCTACAGTGATTGTGGTATTCCTTGGCTCTGGACTGCCAGGATACCTTTCCATCTGAGCGGCAACGCTTACATCTAGTCCTTTATACATCTAGGTAGAAAACTGAGAGGCTATATAGAAAGCTTTTATTATTGGACATAGTGCTTTCAGATAATCCTGTGTATCCCTAAACAACAGAATAAAAAACTCTAGTTATATGAAACATGTTTCCACGAGTTCTAGGGTTGACCTCTGCGTTCCAGCAGAGCTCCCTTGGAAGCCTAACTTGAAGCCTTCTGGAACTGACGCTTGAGCTCTGGTTTATTTGTTTTGTTTTTCCAGACAGGGTTTCTCACAGAGACTTGTGGTGCCTGCGCCACAAACAAGTCTAATGTATCCGGCGAAAGCCTGGAGATTTACATGAAAGACAAGACGTTTGTGCTGAGTGTGTGTGTGTCCGACTCTTTATTGCAGCCTCATATACAGACTTACAGCACAGTGGGGAAACCCCAGGCGTGGTTGATGCCAGTGGGGCAAGGCCCGGACTGTAAGCCAGGACTAGGAAACAGGATGCACTTGTGGTTGTTGGCCCACAAGCAACTCACAGACTAGAAAACAGGATGCACCTGTGGTTATTGGCCCACAAGCAACTCAGAGACCCGTGGAGATCCACCTGCCTGGGCCGCCCAGGTAAACAGCCTATTGGGCGGGTGGGCGGGCATGTCATGCTGAGGAGACATCTATAGGATTCTGCTCTTGCTTTCTGACTCCCAAGCAAGTAATTCTTGTGCTCGGGGTAAGTAGGCTTTAGCCTTGCAGGAGGCAGTTTTCTTTCATCATTTCATAGTCTCCCCCCCCCCCCCCGCCCCCTTCCATATGCCACCCGGGATGCTGCAGTGACCCGGTTCTCAGGGAGCTTACACACACACACGCTTACACACATACACACACGCTTACACACACACACATACACACACGCACACACACACACACATACACACACGCACACACACACATACACACACGCACGCTTACACACACACACACACACACGCTTACACACACACATACACGCTTACACACGCTTACACACACACACACACACGCTTACACACACGCTTACACACGCTTACACACACACGCTTACACACACGCTTACACACACACGCATACACACACGCGCGCGCTTACACACGCTTACACACACACACACACGCTTACACACACATACACGCTTACACACACATACACGCTTACACACACATACATGCTTACACACACACACACACGCTTACACACACATACACGCTTACACACACGCTTACACACACGCGCGCTTACACACACACACACGCTTACACACACGCGCGCTTACACACACGCACGCTTACACACACACGCTTACACACACACAGGCTTACACACACACGCTTACACACACATACACAGACACACACACTCTCTCACACACACACACGCTTACACACACAGGATTACACACACACACACACACACACACACACACACACACACACACACACACACGGGCAGACGTTTCAGTACGTCTGTCACACAACAACCATGCCAACCAGACCATCACGACATCTAAACCCGGGGACTCTCTGCCTTTGGCAGGGGCAGGGCACGCGTGACCTTGGAGAAGGCCGCTGCCCACCGCCACCGCCGGGCGCGACACGACACACGACACGACACGACGCAGGCAGCCAGCCGCTGGGAGTGTCGCGAGGCTCTGACGCCTCCGACGCGCCCTCCCCGCTCGCTCGCTCGCCCCGCCCCCTGCCTCTAAGCGTCGGGTCCCCAGCCCCGGCCCAGTGCGCATGCCCGCGGCTCGCTCTGCTCGCAACCGTGGCTCAGCCGTCTCCACCTGGTCTGCGGTTATCCGAGGATCCGCATCCCCCTCGCCGCCGTCGCCCTCGGCCTCCCTCGGCGGCCCCCCAGCCCCCCGTGCTCTGCAGCCCTCGCCGCGCTCCCGATCGCCGCGCGTGGCGGGCGAACCCTCGCCGCCGGGCCGCGGAGGGCAGGAGGAGGAGGATGGCCACCTCGGGCGTGGAGAAGAGCAGCAAGAAGAAGACGGAGAAGAAACTCGCCGCCCGCGAGGAGGCCAAGCTGCTCGCGGGCTTCATGGGCGTCATGAACACCATGAGGAAGCAGGTGCGGCGGGCGGCGCGGGGCGCGGGACCCCGCCGGGCCTGCTGCTCGGCCGCGGGCCTGCCATCCACGGGGCTTCCGAGGCCCACTCGGCGGGGACTCCGGAGGCGGCGGCGGGAGGGCGGGCGAGCGGTGGGCCTCTGGGGCCGTTGTGTAACCGGTCTGCTCCGGTTCTCGGGGAGCCCGAGTCCCCCCCCCCCCCCCGGGTCGCGGTTTTGTCACCCCGGGCGGCGCTTCCTCGACAGATCGGCCGCACCTGCCGATTCCGGGCCAGCCCGATGCCGGTAAAGAACCGTTTTCTGAGGGCGCTGGGCGCCGCCGCCGCGGAGGAAACGTGTGTCTCTTTGTTCTGCCCTTGATACGCGGTGTATTCGTGAGGCGAGAGGGGCTCGTGAGGAGGAGCGTGCCTTAACGGCGGCGGCGGCAGACAGGTTTCTGTTTGTCCGCTCGATGAAAGCCGCTGATGGACAGAGCCGTCAGCGCGGGAACGCCCCTTGGCTGCTTTGTGGTCCCGTGAGCTGTGCACACGGTAGACGACACACATGCATACGTGCAAGCAGGTTCTAGGCATCGGTCAGTTTGTAGACGCCGATTCTGGTTTTGTGTTTTTTTTTTTTTTTTTTTTTCACGAGGACGAAGCACCCCAACGTAAGCTCGAGTAGTAAGGAAAAAATGAACCTAATTCGCCTTTGTGGCGGCGCTTTTGCTGTGGCTATGGGCAGCGCAAGAATGTGAGGTCTGTTTAGGAAGATACCAACTCCTGATTTCCCCAAGCGAGCGCAATCTTGTCTTTTGTTCACCAACTGGCACAGCACACTCTGGTGCAGGAGATCCTGTGCTCTCTTGAACGCGTAGATGATCTCTCCTGGCCTTCGTGCTGGTGAGATAGCTGTGAATGGCTGGATTCGTTATTTAATGTGTCCCTCCTCTCATGGTCTTGTCTTCTTGTACCCTCTCTTGTGGCCTGCAGTACTGATGCAGATACTCTTTGATGTGTGCCTGTAATGGTGATTAGATCGAGCTCACTGGTGCTTAAACGTGTTGTTTAAACTCACTGTCGAATACTCTGCTGCCCCAAACCTTGTCATCCGTGGACTGCAGCGTTGTAAAGCATTACCTCATTCCTTAAATAGATAGGCTGCAACATCAGATGTTACACTTGAGAAGATTGTGCCTGGATGTTTAGCTCCTTGATTTTAAAATAGATGCATTTTTTTTAAGACTTAGCCTTAGATTACTGTGACATCTGTTTGTTTTATTGCTAAAATAGAAACACAGTTACTAAATTAGAGTTACCGAAAAATCAAGTTTATGCTACTGAGTGCAAAGAGGAATGTGGATACTTGGTGAGCACCCAGAGATCTGACCCTTCTATTGTAGCTAATTTAATCTGCCGGATTTTTCTTTATAATTGACTTGGGTGAATTTCATTCTCCTCTAGCAACTTGGTGGATTCCTGCATTTTTAAAAGATGCATAGTATCGTTGTGATTGAGTTGCATTGTTTGTTTAGTTTTGTTGGGCTATTACAGACTCCTGTAATCACCTTAATGGATTCCTGTATCTTTGTCTTAGGGTTTTATGCCAAGTTCTGGTACTTGCTGGGGCTGGAACATGGTCCCCTTGTTCACCAGATTTCTGTTTTCCATGGTTTCTTTCACCGTCTAAGCCTGGGATTTCCTCTGTAGGTCAGGCTGGCCTTAAACTTAGATCTGCCCGCATCTGCCTCCTGAGTGCTGGGTTAAAGATATATACCACCAAGCCTGTTCCTAATCTTTAATTCCTTTTCACTTTAGGTTGGAAGCTTAGTTGGGTGAAATTCTGTCTTGAGATCACTACCACCTTTATTCCATTTAGGATCAGGCTTTTCTTTTAATTTTTGTCTCCTTGAGTACAAGGTCCATTACAGTTCGTGGTGTCCCTTTTTTCCTCAAACTGTACATTTTTGTAGTTTAAATTGCTCAGCTTCCTCCTTTTCGTTATAGATCTGCAAAAAAACTGGCCACTAATAACCACACAACACAATCAATACTAGGGTATTTTGAAATCTCTGCCAAAGCTGTTAATAACTTTTTAGTTATCCTCAGGCATACTTTATGGACAATGGCAGAAAGCAGCCACATTCTTCACCAAAATATCACAAGAATGGTCTCCAGGCCACATATGAATATTCTCCTCTGAAGCCTCTTGAGCAGAGTTCCCCACAGTTTAAATCACCCTCAGCATCACTGTCTTCTATCCTCCTACTGGTGTGACTCATTAAATCCTACTCAAAGCATTCAGCTACTCTCCTAATCCAAAGTCCACATTTCTCCAAACAAAAGCACATTGGGCTCTGTCACGCAATATCCCACTCCCTGCTACAACTTTTGTCTTAGGGATGGATCTATTGCCGTGAAGAGACACCATGTCCAAGGGAACTTTTATAAAGAAAAACATTTAATTGGGGCTGACTAAAGATTCAAGGGGTTTAAATGATTCCTGTCATTGGGGAAGCATGACCGCACACAAGTTGGAGAAGGAGCTGAGAGTTCTACGGAAAACCCAGGCAGCAGGAAGAGAAAAAGATACTGGGCTTGGCTTGAGCATTTGAAACCTGAAAATCCATCCACCCCGCAGTAACACACTTGTTGGAAACAAGGCCACACCTCCTAGTTGTGCTAGGGGCCTATGGGGGCCATTTTTATTCAGACCACCACATTTTTTTTAAGATACATAGTTTCATTTTATAGTTTATCATATAATGTTGCACTTAACACAGTAAAGATTTAACTAAGAATGACTGACAAGGACAGTTGATGGGGAGAGGCGGAAGCAGAAGCCGGAAAAGGAACATTTGCTTGAGGACCAGTTTTATAAGTGTGCCTGTTCTTTGGTAAATATGTTAAATCTCAAATTTGTGTTATATTTTGTTTCCTTTTAAACCTCATTTCATTGCAGATGGAGATAATGAGTGCTTGAATGACAAGGACCCTCTGCATACACTCAGAAACATTCTTTCAAGGATTTCAGAATATTCTGAGATTAATATACCTCAATTCCAGCCCTACTCTACTGATAATTTGTTCTATGGATTTAGGTAGCACAATTTAGATAATTTCTTTTATGTACTGCTATATGAGTCCATTTTGTTGCTATAACAAAATACCCAAAGAGTAGTGATTTATGAAGAAGACAGGATTATTTAGTTTCCAATTCTGGAGGTCCAAGACATTACCAATATCTGTTCAATTTCAGATGGAGCCCATACACTGCACCATGAAAATCAGAAATGAATCAGCTTTGTGCAGAAACAAGCATGCTATGGCGGGAAGTGGGAAGTGAGAGGCATACTTCATAACAATGCAGTCATATAACTAAGTTACTCTTATTAAAGACTTATTTTTAGAGTGTTGTATACGTATACATAGTGCACATGAGTGCAGGTGCCTTCAGGGGTATCAGATGCCCTGGACCTGAAGCTAAAGGCATTTGTGAGCTATCAACGTGAGTGCCAAGAACCAAATTCAGGTCCCCTGCGAGAGCAAGATGTGCTCCTGACCACTGAGCCATCTCTCTAGCTCCTACGTCACTCGTAAGAACCACATTGTTTTCATGAGGATGGAGCCCTTATTACCTAGCCCCACCTTTGTCCCATTTTTAATTGCCAGGGTATAAGTTTCAACATGAGTTTTACTACAGACAAACCATAGAAGTAGCATTTTGCAAAGCCAACAGTCTTAGCTTTTTGTGCCTTTCCTCCATCATCTGGTCGTTTCTTACCTCTTGTTTTAAAAGTAAGATAAAGTGTAAGATTCATAAGTCTGAAACTTGGTAACTATAAAGTGAATACATTGCTAGCAATAGAACTAAAATGTGACCAGTACAAAAAAAAAAAAAGGTTTCTTGTGCCTTCTCAATCGTTTTCTCCATAACTACCATTTTCTTACCAGTTTATTTTTTATAAATAAAATTATTGAGTTTATTTTTATAAATGTTAGACATTACATCATGTGTACTTGGGTTTATTTTGTTTCCCCCACCTTTTTTTCCTACATTGCCAGGGATTAAACTCAGGGCCTCGTACATGCTGGCAAGTACTATAACCTCAGTGAGCTGTGCCTCAGTGAGCTGTGCCTCAGCATTGTACTTCAGGTTCTTAAAACCAACATTAGTGGGTTTATCTGTATTTTAGTATGTAGTACTAGCTAATTCATTATGGAATGTAGTATTTCTTCATTATAAAATATATCATGATCTATCTGATGTGGTTTTATGCACACTTGAGTTATTTCTATTTTTGTGTTTTTAAGAATAATGCTACTAGTGGAACATGGCAGCCTACATCTTTAATCCTAGCACTCAGGAGGCAGAGACGGAGGCAAGTAGATCTATATGAATTTTGGGCCACCCTGGTCTACATAGTGAACCCTAGGCCTGCAAATAAGAAAGAAAAGCAAAAGAAACCTTTTTCTAGGACATTTAGAGAAAGAACATAAAGTTAGAGAGGAGGAAGGGCCTGGGAGGAGTTAGGGGAAGAATAACATCAAAAACACATTGCATAACGTTCTCAAGAATAAGTAAAAACTATTTTAAAAAACAGCTTTGAACATTTTTATAAGTCTTATGGTGTGTGTATGTTTGTGTTTGTATTGGTAAATGTCAGGGAGGAGAGTTACTGAGTTGTTATAGAGAGCATCACACGTTCAGTTTTAACACATGGCTCTCAAGTTTCCCAACATGATTGCACCAAATTTATACTTCTGGCTGCTTGGTATTGTTGGTGTTTGTTATTTTAGCTCTTCTAATAAGTGAATAGTGGCATCTTATTTAATTAGATTGCCACTTCATTTATTTCTCAACCTTTTGTTTGGATTGATTTTATTAACTGATAGAATGAGAAGCACTACAAGTCTGGATCACAATCACTGTTATTCATACGCAGTTGCTGTACCTTTTTATGTTAATAACATCCATGTGTTTCTTAATATTTTGAGGGGCGTGTCTTGAGAATATCAGTATAGCTTTCATTTTTCTCCTATGAAATGAATTCAAGTATAATGACCATTTAAAACCTTATGTTAAACCTCTTATTGAGTTCTGTGAGAGAAGCACAAAGCCTCTGTGAGAATTAGATAGGCTTGCTGGCTAAAATGACTATGATTCTTCAGTATGCTGTTTGAGTATAGATTACTGTGTTGTGGGGTTGTTTTTTTTTTAAGATTTTTTTACACGAGCACATTTTATTTTTGATGAAATCCACTCTTCACTCTCCCCCTCCAACTCCTTCAGATTCTCTCATGCCCCTCCCCCCACAGCACCTTCCCGTCCTCATAGAACCTGCATGGTCCAGTCAGTGTTGGCATGAATACTGCTGTACCACGGTAACTAGGCTGCCGACGGTGGGCTTTCTGGAATGGGCGGTGTTTAGGGAGAGAGAAATGGGGGAGTGGGATTGAGGTGGAGCTTCCACCAGAACCGTAACGTTTGCAAGAGAATGGTCCCCATAGGCTCCTATGTTTGAATATTTGGGTGCCCAGTTAGTGGAACTATTTGGAAAGGATTAAGAAGTATGGCTTTGTTGGAATGGGTGTAACCTAAAGAACTAAAAGACTAATCCTCTGAAACTGTAAGCAAGCTCCCAGTAAATGCTTTGGTTATAGTATAGACCAATAACTTAGAACAGTAACTAAGTAACTAAGGCAACAATTTATTTTGACAAGCATAGTCATATCATAGGTCAGATGAAGTGTTAAAATATAGTTTCACGGCCAAGTTTTTATTGTTGTTGATGTCATTACATCTCAGTATCTAGTTTAATTTCAGACAACAAGGTTTGCATTTGGTGGGATTTTGGCATCCGGCTGCCCTGGCTTTCTCCTCCTGATTCCATCCTGCTTTAGTCTCCAGCTGAGCTTTTCTCCTCTCCCCATGGTCAGAAGCGCTTCATGCCTTCCTCTGAGAGCCTCTTTTATTCTGCCTTAGAAACTTAAAGGCTTGGCATTTTTCTTCATTGAACTTGTTTGAATATTAATATCAAACCTAGCCCCACCCTGTAGTGTTGCCTGTAAACTAGCAGTGAGCATCATCGCCCTTTTGGGAACATGGGTTTTATCTCCATTTTTAGCAGATATTGTCTGTGTTGGTAGATCTGTACCCAGAGTCCTAATCCCTTTGAGTTTGTCTTCATCAGGCTGCACATCTTTCGTAAGCACTGATACTTTGCTTGACATGCTTGCTCTAAAAGAGTGGCTATAAACTGTACCCAAGTGGTCTGCCTAGCCATCTTAGGAACATTTTCAGTGTTTTCCTAATAGTTTGTGTTCTGCAGGGAATGAGTCTGAATTGTGATCCTGCAGATAATATCCTTCCCGGGCAGCTGTTTACTGCACAACAGCTCCACAGACCATGCCCCCTGTGGAACCACCATGGCTGTTTTCCCTGTTGTCAAAGGTACCCTCTCAATACTACCAATCAGAATAGCAATTAAAATGCAATGTGAGCTTTGAGGGGAGGACTCAAACCATAGCAGCCACACAACAATCCGTGCTGCTTGTGAAAGACTAAACGATCCAAAAGCTGAGAAGAATAAATGCAGAAATATAGCTAATATGGGAGGCAGTGAACAGAAGAAATTATGAGATAGTTTTTTTTTTTTCTTAAATTTAACCAGTCAGTATGTATTGTCAAATGTTAGTGGGGTTTGCTGTTGCTTTGTTGAGTTTTTTAGTTTGTTTTTGTTTTACATTTCTCTCTTCAGCTCACTAAGGGCTATCATGTTCTCCAGACTTGAGTCTCTGGTCTCTGTCTGTGGATATACTTCTTCATTAATTGCTAGTATCAGATAGGAATTCACATTACCCATCTCCTTTTCATACATCCAGTTCTTTATGGTACGGTTAAATAAATGTGCCACTGGAAACTAATGGCTTCTCCCGCTTTACCCCTACATGTCTGACAGTGGTGTCCAGAATTCCTTTTTTGTGGAAATGTTTTTCTATATTTTGGGTTACCCCGGTTGTTTGGAAAATGCCATCAGCTAACAGAGATCCATCCTTTGTGAGAGGGAGCTCTGTTATCTGATGCATGGATTTGCTTCATGTTGTGTTTTCCTCTTTACTTCCTGTCTTCCTTCCTGTCCACTCATTGCTTCCAGTCAGTGTAATGACCTCATTTTGGTGATGTAACTAAATGTTACTCACTGGTTTGGTTTGCTACTTTGTATTTTTGGTATGGTATATGGCAAATCGCCTGAGGACTGTGCCTGTCCTACACCTTTCCCACGTATGACCTTTCCCACGTATGATCGGATATGAACCATCAATAGCTTTAGGGGCTACCAATCTGCATATGATTGTAAGCACTGGTCCACAAAACTTACTAACGAATCTTGAAATAATCTGTAAAATAGAATTTTTTTTTTCAGGCTACTTTTGGGGGGGGATCATTTCTTTTTTCCTCAGCATTATTATCTTCCTTGAGTTTTTATTCACAGAATAAAGTAGTATTGGGGGGATGGTTTAATGGGTAAAAGCATCTGCTGTGAAAGCAAGAGGACCTGATTTCAAATTTCTAGGACCCACAGAAAAGCCAGGCATGGTCAAATGTATCTGTAACCCCAGCAGAGGGTGGAGAGAGGCAGGTCCTGAGAGCTTGCTCGCTAGTCAGCCAGCCCGCCCACCCGCCCAATGAAAACAGCAAGCTTTAGGCTATCGAGAAACTGTCTCAGAAAAATTGGGTAGAAAGTGAAGGAGGAAGACAACTGTTATCCTTCTCTGGCCTCTGTACACAGACATTGATTCACACAACTGCATGTGTGCACACACACACTAAATACATAGTAGGAAATGTCAAGTTCTCAAAACTATATTAGTAAAATATTTGTCATTTAGCAAAAACTGTATCTGCTAAGCTACTAAACTATTAAAGATTTGTAACAAGATTTAAAAACCACTCAATATTGGGCTGGAAAGATGGTTCATATCTCTAAAGCATCCCAATCCCAGGGAATTGACATCCTCATCTGAACTGCTCAGGTGCCATGTGGTACACAGACAAGTAAACACCCATACACATAAAATTTCAAACTTAAAAAACAAACAAAAAACCACTCAGAATGCCCTGCTTGCCTTATACTCCCAGTGGTTAGGTTGACATGGTAGGCAACAAATTTTCTGTGAGCTCTTCATTACAATGAGAACTTCATTGTAAATACATTATTTGATGACCCCCCATACTTTAAGCGTCATCCGTCTGTAAGATGACAACCCTTGACATTTTCCAGTGTGCCTTTCTTCTTCTCTCCAGCAATCTAAGTTATTGTTGGCCTACCTCCTTTTAGCAGCCCAGAGCACAGACATGGGCGCCCTCCAGCTCTCTGTCAGCAGGGGGCTTGTGAGGAGAGCTGTGTAAGGAAAGATGACTGTCTGCAGGACAGTTAGTTAGTTAGTTCATCCACTCTGCGTTCCGAATCCTGTTTCCCATCAGAACTGTGACTGCTGCTTTATGGGCAATGTGCTATGTACTCTGGATTTTATAAGCACTGATGGTTTAGGAAAATCAAATACAGACTACAGTGTTAAAAACTATGGTTTACATATGCTATCACATCATTTAATCCCCTCCCCTACAAGAAGCTCACAATAAAAGCCTTCGAGTTCATACTAGGAAAAATGTTTTGACTTCCCTGAAGGCTTGGTAGACATTTTCTTTTGAGGGTGAAAGCTACATAGGATCTCCCTATGCAGCCCAGACTGGCTTCAAATTTGTTAGCTTCAGCCTCTTAACAGCTGTGGGCCATCACACGAAGCTCAGGAGACTTGCTTTTAATGATTGTTAGGCTAATTAATTTTCCTCTTGACTGCTGGGAGTATAGCACCAAATTTTGATATTATCTGACAGCAACTTTGTAAGTCATTGCTAAATGTGTTCTAAAAGTGTGTGTGGAAAGAGGATTTAAGTAGAAAATAGAGGCATTACAGCATTCGGGTGGTTCCTGCTTAACATTGCTGAGCCAGTGAGCTCTTTTTTAAATGCTTTTCTCCTTTTCACTAGAGAACATTGTGTGACGTGATCCTCATGGTCCAGGAAAGAAAGATTCCTGCTCACCGTGTTGTCCTTGCTGCAGCCAGTCACTTTTTTAACTTAATGTTCACAAGTGAGTATTTTTCAGGTAAAACCTGTTACTGGGTTTTTTGTTTTGTTTTGCTTTGCTTTTTCTATGAGAATTAGGTAGAGTCTAAACTAATTTTTTAGTTTTTAAGGCTCTTTAGAACTTAAGACTATACAACAATAAGGAAAATGGCATTGGTCGGATGTGGTGAGGCTCAAAGGGTCAATGTTCTTTCATTAGCCCTAAGGCCCAGTGTCTTTGATGGTAAAGTTAGTTTCTGCCTGAATGTCCAGGGCTTGTTTTCTTCACCTGAGGTAGACAGATGGGGTTACAGATACAGCTCTTGACATTATATCTAGCAAGTTTATGCCTCGAAAGGACTGAACAGGGAGCAGGAAGAAAGGGAGAAAATGAGTCACACTGTAGTGGAAAGAATCCTTTATTTTTAGCTGAGACCTGGAACCAAGTTCTGATTATACTACTTAGTATTGTTTTTTTGTTTTGTTTTGTTTTTGTTTTTGTTTTTGTTGTTTTGTTTTTTTCCAGACAGGTTTTCTCTATATTGCTTTAGAGGTTGTCCTGGAATGCATTATGTGTAGACCAGGCTGGCCTCGAACTCACAGAGATCCACCTGCCTCTGCCTCCCAAGTGCTGGGATTAAAGGTGTGCGCCAACACTGCCTGGCTCTTAGTATTGTTTTATGAGGTTTGTTTTACTGCCTCTTAAGTCAGGAGCTTGCCATCTAGCCAGGGCAGGTCTGGAAGTTTGAGTGATCCTCTTACCTCTGCCTCCCAAGTGCTGAGATTACAGGCATACATCATGGCATCTCTCTCTTGTTCTGTGATCTTAGTCAAGTTAAATAACATATCTCCCTCAAGTTTTGTCTTTGGTGTCCTACCTACCTCTGAGGATTTGAAGAAGAGTGACACTGAATTATTTTAGAGCTTGGAAGAAAAAAAAAATCTAATTTTATGTCTTTCTCTTTGATTAATTCAAGGGGTACCGCTAACATGGAGAGTTAATTTGCATTTATTTCCTTCCAGGGGTATCTGTCCTAGTGTCTTCTGTGTTTAATGCAGCCTGGAATGAATGTGTCAGTTTCTTACTTAACCCTGTGGTCCTGCTGGTGGTTATTTATGTTTCTTCTCTTCTTTCAGCCAACATGCTTGAATCTAAGTCCTTTGAAGTAGAACTCAAAGATGCTGAGCCTGATATTATTGAGCAACTGGTGGAATTTGCTTATACTGCTAGGTGAGTTAAGAAGAGCCATTCTGTTTGGGGAGTAAAATTGGGGTCTGCCACAGAAAAGCATTGTTGTAATAAATTGGTTTGTTCCTGATTCCTTAGAACAAAAAACTGTAATGGGGGAGTTGGGAGGACCCTATGTTGTAGGAGAGTATATTCTGTAGTAATATTATTTAAGTAATAAACACTGTGTGAAATTAATATTCCCTTTAACTTACAGAATTTCTGTGAATAGCAACAATGTCCAGTCATTGTTAGATGCAGCAAATCAGTACCAGATTGAACCTGTGAAGAAAATGTGTGTTGATTTTTTGAAGGAACAGGTGGACGCATCAAATTGTCTTGGTAAGAAATACCAGGCTCCTGGCTCTTTTTTCACCAAAAAAAAAATCCTCATTGTGTATTTAAATAAAGAAAAAGCCATAATGGTAAGAATCTTCATTTAACCTTAAAGATACTGTCTTTTGAAACATTTTTAGTAATAAAATTTAAAAGAAACTTAATAAAGAAGTACATAATAGCCTAAGTAGCAATAAGCTCAATAAATACTATGTCACTACTTTCTAAAATGTAATATGACTTTTGGTTTCTTTTTTATTTTGTTTTTTCAAGACAGGATTTCATTCTGTAACAGCTCTGGCTGTCCTGGAACTCACTGTGTAGACCAGGCCAGCCTCGAACTCAGAGATCCACCTGCCTCTGCCTCCCCGGTCTTGAAACTAAAGGTATGTGCTACCACCACGAGCACCAGTAATGTGCCTTTTATAATGGCTTTCATTCACCAAAGACAAGCAGCAAGGACTCCATCAATTTGTTCATAGTAGTTTTAACTTTATATTCTATTTTATGTTTTTTTGAGACAGTGTTTCTCTGTGTAGCTTTGTAGACCAGACTGGCCTCAGACTCACAGAGATCTCCGTGTCTCTGCCTCCTGAGTGCTGGGATTTCTCTGCCTCCTGAGTGCTGGGATTAAACTCGTGGGCCACCATTCAGGGTTGTTCATAGTAGTTTTACATGAAAAACACATGAACGTTTGTCTTCTAGGACTCATGATGTGCTAAGAAAACTGAGGTGGTGTTTAAAACGTCCGTCAAGTCATGTGGTCACTCCATGAGTGAACTGGAAATGAAGTTTACTAATCTGATGCTTGTTTAGTGCATTAAGCTGTCTCTCCATTGTCAATTAGGTTTTGCACTAGGAAACAAATCATAAGTGAAGATACTGCTATAGAGCTTCATTTGAAGCTATTGCTCAAGTAAGCATTTGTCCTCAAAAGAAGCGGAGAAAGTAATTCAGATATTTCTCAGTATAGTACGCATCTTACTGTGAGATGATCCTTACTGCTAGCAGACAAGTACTCAGCTCTCTGCAATTACATTTTCCTACCCATATGTAAGTCATAGGCTTTAGGGAAAGAGAAGGCTGAGGCCCAGGACAGCATGGAAAAAAAAATAGGATCAAGGAAACAGGACCTTGAAACCTAGTCAACACTAAGATTTCTGACTCAAGGGAAAGATGGGGATGCTGATGACAGAAAGTGAAGGCTGGCGCTGAGGGTTTCTGGAGATGCTTGGACCTCTTCTGTCCCAATATTTCCTGTACTGTTTTCCCTCAGGGCACTTTGTACTCCTTCTGGCACATATACTGTGAGCCTAGGGAGGAAAAAACTTGGAAGGCTGTCAGAAAGGAAACAGGATAATTGCAAAAAAAAAGAATAAGAATCAGGCAATAGAAATAAAGATGAGGCTGCTCTGGTTTCCAGCAAAGGACCTGCAGTTGGTGGAGTAGGAGGACCAATAGCTGTGGAATAAACATAATGATGGGATTTCTTTGTTAGCCAAAGGTCCACATGGTAAGACCCTATATTAGGAAATAAATACAGCTTGTTATCCATCTATGTATCTGGGACCCTCTGGACTGAGATTCCGTTTCTGTACTGTAGTTTACAGTTCTACTTATCTAGCCTTTTACTTCTCTTGGGGTGGGGGTAGGAGTAACAAAGCTGAAAGAGAAAGGAGCCTGATTCTGAGCCTAAGCCTGGGACAAAGACAGTGACTTCAACTAGGCGTGATGGCTGAAGTGGGAAGATTGCTCCTACTTCAAGGCCAGCCTGGGCTACAGAATGAGATCTTGTCTCAAAAAAAGGGACTGTGGCTCTGAGCCATTTACAGTCCCTCGGTTACTTGGTAAAGGTAGGTTGAGAGGACCTGCTTCTGCCTGCTTTCTGTGTGTATCTGAGCATAGTTGTCACTGCCAGCCAGCTAGAGAATTCCTGCCAAGATTTCCTTTTGCTTCTCTGCTGCTCAAAATATCTTGCCAATCTAACTTCCACAAGCGCTATAGGAACCAACCAATGGCAACTGATTGAATTGGGCAAAATTCAGTCAAACATGGTGATGCACATCTATAATCCAGTACTGAGAGGCAGAGGCAGGTTCAAGACCAGTTTTGTTTCTATAGGTAGTGCAGGCCACTCAGGGCTACATAGTGAGACTGTAGGTAGTGCAGGCCACTCAGGGCTACATAGTGAGACTGATCTCAAAATAAGAGATCATGCACATCATACAAAATTCAAGGCAACCTAGTAGTGTTAGAAACAGAAAAATCACACTAAACAGCCAAAATGAACAGCTGGGGGGGATTTAATGTAAGGAATAAAAAGAAAATTATAAATAGAAAAGACAAGGTGGGTGGTGGTGGCATGTACACCTTTAATCCCAGCTCTCAGGAGGCAGAGGCAGGTGGATCTCTGAGTTTGAGGCCAGCCTGGTCTCCAGAGTGAGTTCCAGGATAGTAAAGGCTATAAAGAGAAACCCTGTCTTGAAAAACCAAAGTAATAATAATAATAGTAGTAGTAGTGTAGTAATAAAACAGAAAAGATGTTTGAAGGGGCAAAAACCCTATGGTTTTCCAGTCTTGACATTTAATCAAATTGAACAGTAAAGTAGATGCCCCCTAAAATTCAAACTAAAGATCAAGGGGGGACTATCTCATGATATAATACTACAAGTAAAAGGAAGCCATTACTGAAAGGTCACCATTAAAGGAAGAAACACGGCACTAATTTGAAGCAGGACTCTGGGAGCAATGAAAAGAAGCAAAAAATGTCAACAAACTGCAAAGGAAAAGTCATTTGGACCTTAAAGACCATTTCAGACTGAGTACAAAGTCTGACTCATGAACTAAGACATTCCTTAGACATATTGTAGTGATTCTTTCTTTTTCTTTCTTTCTTTTTTTTTTTTTTTTACTCTTTAAATGTCAAGATCTTAGATTTGAGGTGATGAAAATGTTCTGGAGCTAGATAATGCCAGGATGACATGAGTGTACTAAACGTGACTGGTGGTAGATTTTGTTACATGTACTTACAATCAAAAAATTATCATAAAAGTTTAGAGATAAGAGATAGGTTACCAAAACAAACTACTATTTCTATCCTATTATGAAGGGTCCCACAAAATGACTTCTATGTTTAAAGATGTAGTCTCCAACCATTGAGAGATTATTGGATCGTGAGAGCACCATCAATAAGAATATCCTAGCTAGTTTTTTTAGTGATGGCAAAGTGAGCTGTTTTGTTTTTGAGACAGGATCTGTAGTCTTGACTGGCCTGTAAACTTAATACCAGAGCTTGTCTTGAACTTACAGAAATTCACCGCTTCTGCCTCCTAAAGGCTGGGATTAAAGGCATGGGCTACTATGCCCAGAAAAAAAAGATGACTTTGGGGTTTTTGTTTTGTTTTGTTTTTTAAGGTTTATTATGTATATAGTGTTCTGCCTGAAAGTATGTCTGCAGGCCAGAAGAGGGCACCAGATCTTGGCTGTGAGCCACCTTGTAGTTGCTGGGAATTGAACTCGGGACATCTGGAAGAGCAGCCAGTGCTATTAACTGCTGAGCCATCTCTCCAGCCCCTGACTTCTGTTGTTTTAAACAGAAAGGGAATTTGAGAGGCTGTGATATATAACTCATAAAATTGCTCATACTGCAAAAATCAGGATTAGAAAAAGTAGGATTTGAATAACCAGCTTGTTTAGATAGCTTTCACAGAATGTTTTATACTGTGATCAGAGAATGAGTGCAAGTTTATTCCCTTGGAGTATTTACAAATACTGATCACCAGCAACAGAAAACATAGAGCCCCTAAAAGGAAAGAAGCACAGGGCCTGACCCCCCAACAGCAGTGCAGGAAGGCAAGAGACCAGCTTCAGAAGGGTATCCTCCAGCACCATTTTTAACACTTGGAAATTTAACTGAATAATTTAAAAGAAAATCGTAAAGTATTAAAGACCTAATTACAGGCTATTAAAAAAAAACATAATGTTGGCCATTGGTGGCACATGCCTTTAGTCACAGCACTCGGGAGGCAGAGGCAGGCGGAGCTCTGTGAGTTTGAGGCCAGCCTGGTCTCCCGAGCGAGTGCCAGGATAGGCTCCAAAGCTACACAGAGAAACCCTGTCTCAAAAAACCAAAACAACAACAAAAAAAAAATCCATGATAATAACACAATAAATCAGAATCTTTGGAATATAACTGAAGCATTTTTTTGGAAAGAAATTTATTTTCAGTCTTTCTTGATTTAAGCATCCTGCTCAAAGAGGTAAGAAAACCTTTCAAAGTTTGGTTAAAAAGAAAAGCTCAAAGAACAGCATCAGGATTGGATCTGTAGCTGGGAAAGCAAAAGGCAAGACCAAGCTGTCTTCAGAAGCAGAGAGCCTGAAGCCACTAACCTCAGATAGCTGGAAAGGTCCCAGCTGTGATATCTTTGTGAGTTAGTGCTAGTGTGCACACTGACGTGGAGATTAATTTTATTATTTAAATTTGAGATCAGTAAGAAAAGGGTAGAAACTTCCAGAAATAGGATTCCCATAATGCCAACTTTGAACAAAGAAAAAGTGTATGTGCATGTACAAATGTACATATAACTTTGGTTTTACTTAGTGCTTTTTTAATCAGGCTATTATTCTATAGTCCAAATTAGACATAAATTTGAGATTTTTCTGCCTTATCTATTCAAGTTCTGGGGGAAACATGTAGTGTTTCTAAAAGCAGTGTCTTCTGGTTTTTTGGGTTTTTTTCTGTGTGTGTAGGTATAAGTGTGCTTGCAGAGTGTCTGGACTGTCCTGAACTGAAAGCAACAGCAGATGACTTTATTCACCAGCATTTTACCGAAGTTTACAAAACTGATGAATTTCTACAACTTGATGTCAAACGAGTAACCCAGCTTCTTAGCCAGGACACTCTGACTGTGAGAGCAGAGGACCAGGTAACTATATTGTCTTACTGGATATTCATTGATAAAAAAAATTCTTTACCAATTTTTTCTACATGATGTTTTAATATATGACAACAAAATTCTCCTATTAGGAGAGAATGTATTCTTATAATAATACATTATTACAAAGCCTTTTTCATTGGAAGAGTCATGACTATTTGAACTACAAACTGCATGGTAGAGATAAAACATTGGGTACCATGTTAGGCACAGCAGTGCCTCCCCCAAAAGATTTCCTGAACTTATGTTACCTTACATGTAGTAGGGAGGTTAAAGCATGTGACCAAGATGAGCATGAGGGGATGGGTAGATTATAATTATAATTTTATAATCATAAGGGTTCTTAATTGTTGAAGAGGGTGCAGTGTGCAAAAGAGTTGACCAATCATTGCTGCTTTGGAAGTGGAGGAGACCCACACTACACATAGGTGATAAGAGACTGGAAATGGTCAGGAAATAATTTGACCTATGAGGCCTCCGGGAAGTCCTTGTGGGACCTTGATTTTAGCCCAGCATGACTTGGTTTTCATTCTGTTTTCTAGAATCATCAGTTTAAGTGTTAGGTGTGTAAATTCGACAAAGGTATTTAGGAGCAGGTTGTGTGACCATAATAGACCATAATAGACACACTCGGTCCTTATAGAGTTTATAGTAATTTGTTATCACTGCAATACAAAATGAGTATACTGATATCATATGTTGAGTTGCTATTTTTCTTTAAAAAAATAAAAAAGATTGCACTAAGCCATGTTACTTTTGCTCTGTGTTGTTTATAACAGAATTTTTAAGTTGAAGGATTTGACTAGATAAAAAGAAAAGAAAAAACAAAAAACAGTGCTACATGTCAGGCACAGCACAAAGTTCAGTTAGTTACCTCAGAGGCTAAAGTAGAAGAATTACTTGAGCCCAAGATGTTGAAATCAGTTAGTATGTACTGTGACCCTATCTCAAGAGAAACAAAATGAAGATGAAAACATCAGTTCTCAGGACTGGAGAGATGGCTCAGTGGTTAAAAGCACTGGCTGCTCTTCCAGAGGACCTGGGTTCAATTCCCAGCACCTGCATGGTAGCTCACAACTGTCGGCAACTCCTGTTCCTGAGGATCTGACACCCTCACACAGACATACATGCAGGCAAAATACCAGTGCACATAAACTACAAATCAATAAATAAACGGGGGGAAACCCCACATCAGTTCTGTCATCAAAATTAACTGACCTGTATGCAGGCAAAGAAGAGGAGTGGAAAACCTGACGGATCCTGCCTGCTGTTGGTTGTCAGTGATGTCTGTTGAGTACATGCCTACTTGATGTAATAAAACAGTAAATCATCACTGGTTTGGCTGGGTTTTGTCAACTTGACACAAATCTAGACACATCTGGAAAGGGGAATCTTACTTGGGAAAATAATTGTCTTTATCAGACTGGCCTGTAGGCAGGTCTATGGGACATTTTCTTGATTAATGATTGGTACAGGAAGGTCCAGCTCCCTGGGGGGTGCAACCTCTAGGCAGATGGTCCTGGTATGTATAAGCAAACTAAGCAAGCCAGGAGGAACAAGCCAATAAGCTTTTGGTGGTCATGGTGTTTTATCACAGCAATAGAAACCTAAGGCAATCACTGTGGTCACCCTCCCCAAAAAACATAACACAAGAGGGCAAACAAACTGAAATTGAGGACAGTTTACCTGACCAGAGTTCAGAACTATTAAGGTTGTAAGAAAGGAAAGTCTGAGAAGCTTCCCACACAGTCTTAAAAAAACATCCTTAGGTGACTTATTGAGTTAATACAATGTGGTCTCCTTTATGGGGTGATGGGAAGGAAAATAATACTAGGTAAACACCAAAAAATATTAAAATAGTATGGTATTAACAGAAATATTAACTCATGATTATAATAGATGCTCCCTACTGCAGTGACTGGGTACAGAGAATACTAAATCTCAATCTGTTCAGTACTTGATCTTAGCCAAAAGACCAAAAGGCAATCCAAATATGTTGTAAAATAAAAAGCCTCTCTTTAAAGTTCCTGTTCCTTAATTGATTAACTAGCTCAAACATATGTGTAGTAGATGAGTATGAGTATATATATAGAATAAGTTGTTGATGCTATTTAGTGCTTTATAAATTAGCTTATATTAGTGAACTTGGACTTATTCAGTGTAGTTAAATGAATGCTACAGTATCAGTTTTTGAAAGCAATTTCTTACAAATACCTTTTATTTTATTAAATAATGAATTGCATATCTTAAATCTTCTAGAAGCAGGTAAGTCTGTTGGTTCACAGTGTAGAAATACAAGGTTAAAATAAATGATTCTTATATCTCCTGGAATGGAAGACCTCTTGGGAAACCTGTGTTGCTGGTCCTGGGCATATGTTGGGGCTATCACTGGCCAATAGACTTCTTTCAGTATCATGACTGCTTCTGAAAAGGAAGCTGTGGTTTTTGTTTTAAGAACACACACACACACACACACACACACACACACACACACACACACACACGTCTTTTTACAGAACTCTGTTTTTATTATTTTTAATTACATGTGTATGTGTGTGGATATGTGCACTTATGTACAAGTGCCCTTAGAAGCCAGAGGCATTGGCTCCCTGGGGCTGGAGTTAGACCATTGTGACTAGTGTGACATGGGTGCAAGAACCAAACTCAGGCCATTGAGAAGAGCAGTATGTGCTCTTAAGAGCTGAACCATCTCTCCAGCCCCCTAATCTTATCACTGTGTGTATTAGTAGTTAGTTATAGCAAACATACTGCCTATAAGGCTCACTAATGCGGTGTGTAAAGGGTCTGAGGTATTAAGGAATGCAGACAAGTATTTGGACAATACCGAGGATGAGTAATTGTCCCCTGTTCAGTGTGAGAGTGAAAACAGATGTTTGGAATGTTGCTGCCATCTCAGAACTTTACTGATCTGTTTTTCCACTTTAGGTTTATGACGCTGCAGTGAGGTGGTTAAAATACGATGAGCCTAATCGCCAGCCATTTATGGTTGATATCCTTGCTAAAGTCAGATTTCCTCTTATATCGAAGAATTTCCTAAGTAAAACAGTACAAGCTGAACCACTTATTCAAGACAATCCGGAATGCCTTAAAATGGTGATAAGTAAGTTGCCTTCATACCCATTTATTTATGTTTGTATCACATGGCCACAATGGACTAAAACCTGTTCAGTGGATCAGACTCAGTGTTCCCTTTTTATTTTACTTAACCAAGTAGTGTCCCATCTTGACATCTCTTTTTTGTAAATAGATTTTCCTTATTTGCCTGGAGTTTAATCATATGCTGATTTTTATCTTTTATTTTCTCAACCCAGAAGTCTAAACACTTTCATAAAATGCTGCTTCATAAAATTGTGAAGTTACCCCGTTGCTTCTCTTTCTTTAAAATGCCGAGTCCAGTGCTTTCCTTCTGCCTATTCCATGGCTGCTGGCCCTGTCAATTGAACCTGATGTACATTTCTTGTCCTGGGACTTGACTTTACCACCCCTGGAGTGTCTTTTCCATCTGTTCTCTTCTGAGTACAAGGTTTTCTTTCCTCTCTTTTGTTTTTGTTTGTTTTGAGACAAAGTTTCTCTCACTGTGAAGCCCAGGTTGGCTTGAAACTCAAAATCTCCAGCCTTCCCTCTCCTGAGTGCTGAGGTTGCAGGTGTGGCCTGTCATTCTTGACTCCCCTTTCTTCTAAAGGGGTCCTGATAATTGATAAATACTTGGAGATTTGATAAATCTCATGTTTATTTCACTAGGTTCTCTATATTATCTTTTGAGTGTTCTTGAGTTTGTAGTTTTGCCCATGAGTCAATAAAGAGCAAGTCCTTAGGAGACTAACAAATGGAACTGTGTGTGGAGTGGGCGGGCACTTAGTTTGGGCTGTCATAGCCCTGTGCTCAATTGTTTGATATCAGCAAATCTGAATGAAAAAGTGTGGTAAATAGTCAAGCATGTTTTATATGTTTAAGAATTGTGTTTGGTTGGGAGGTAGTGGTACAGGCCTTTAGTCCCAGCACTTGGGAGGCAGAGGTAGGTGGATCTCTGTGAGTTTGAAGCCAGCCTGGTCTACAAGAGCTAGTTCCAGGATAGGCTCCAAAGCCACAGAGAAACCTTCTGTCTTGATAAAGCAAAAAAAAAAAAAAAAAATTGTGTGTTTATTTTTTGTGAACTGTATCTAGGTACTTTATCTACTTTTTGGTGAAATTGCTGGACTTAATCTTACTAATAGGATAGCTTTGTAATTTAATTTTATATAATATTTTCCTAGTTTGCGACTTTTCCCTTCCAACATTTGTGAGATTTTTTTTTTTTCAAATTCCAATTTTTGTTGAGAAGAAAATATGAGGTAGGAAATACAGTTTTTTGCCCTGTATTGTATAACATTAATAGACAATCCATTTTTCCCATGCTAATTTAAAATAATATCTTTTTTAATTTATTTTTTTATGTGCATTGGTGTTTTGCCTGTGTGAGGGTATTACGGACAGTTGTGAGCTTCCATGTGGGTGCTGAGAATTGAACTCAGGTCCTCTAGAAGAACAGTCAGTGTTCTCTTTTTTTTTTAAGATTTTATTTATTTATTGTGTATACAATGTTCTACTTGCACATTTGCCTGCATTTCAGAAGAGGGAAGAGGGCACCAGATTTCATTATAGATGGTTGTGAGCCATCATGTGGTTGCTAGGAATTGAACTCATGACCTCTAGAAGAGCAGCCAGTGCTCTTAACTTCTGAGCCATCTCTCCAGCCCCTAAAATAATATCTTAAACAGTTTTTGATTATGTGAATCAAACCAAATTTAGAAAGATCTGTAATAGTTTGGAATCCTCATTGCATTTGATCTAAGATAGTCCTTCTCAAAGTTTTATGTACATCTGAGTTAACTTGGAATTGGTAAGTACACAGGTGATGCTTTGGTTGGTAGCTTTTTCATAGTGAGTTTCAGCATTTCTAGCAAAGTTCCGGCTTCTGAAGCTGCTGTTATTTGAACCACATTTACATAACAAGATGGGGCCCTTGAACACACCAGTACTGGGTGCCTGCACTAGAGATTTTAATTGGTCTGCAGTAGGAACTGGTATAAATAGAAATTTCTTGTGTGATTCTAATACACAGTTAAAACAGAGAGCTGATGGTAATGGCGCACATTTGTTATCTCAACATTAAGTAACTGATGCAAGAGGGTTACTAGTTAAAGGACAGCTTCCTGTGTTACATGTGAGATCTTATTTCATGAAAAAAAGATTGAGATCACTGGGTTTAAGAGATCTAAATTTCAGTAATTATTATTTCGACAGCTACTCTTGAGTAACCAGCTCATTCACTGGTATGTAGTGAGTGGGTGACATAGTCTTAGCCATATTGACTGATGAGGATTCTTAGACATTTATTCTGCTTCTTTCCTCTTTCTTCCTAGAACACTAGAAGGGAACTAATAATAATAATAATAATAATAATAATAATAATAATAATTTTAAGTTATAGAGGGTAAAAAAGGGACTACTTCACTTTTTTTTTAAGATTTATTATTTATACAGTGTTCTGTCTGCATGTTTGCCTGCACACCAGAAGACGGCATCTGGTCTTATTATAGGTGGTTGTGAGCTACCGTGTAATTGCTGGGAATTAAACTCAGGACCTCTGAAAGAACAGTCAATGCTGTTACCTCTGAACCATCTTTCCAGTCCCTACTTTACTTTTCAAAGGATTGGCTTAGTACCTGAAAGTCTTGAAGAGTTACCATGTATTTTGTGCAGGTGGAATGAGGTACCATCTACTGTCTCCTGAAGATCGAGAAGAACTTGCAGGTGGCACAAGGCCTAGAAGAAAGAAACACGATTACCGCATAGCTCTGTTTGGAGGCTCCCAACCACAGTCCTGTAGATATTTTAACCCAAAGGTAACTAACTATTTCCAATTTTTATTTTGAAGGGACTGAGCACGTATAGACACTAGCATATCTCATGTGGTAAGTAGTGATTGATTGCGTGGTTATTGTTGTTTTGTAGGGTAAGAAAATTGAGAATTAGATTTCAGATGTCGCCTATAACTTCTCTGGAGTGCCTTAAAAGGAACCACTACAGAAGAAACAAAGTTCATTCTTTGTTTCAAGTCCATGTACTCATTCTAATGTTCTTGCTTTTATTAGATGATTATCTTCAGTGAAAACCAGCCTCTTAGGCTAGATGTGTTTTCTTTCTTTGGTAATTATAATACATTGTCATTCTAGACAATTTTAAAAAATGTAGTCACAAAGAAACAAAGATAGATTCCAAACTATCTAGAAACAATTAGCACTTTTAGTCTGTTTTCCAGTACATTTAATACCAAATGGAGGAATAAATTATGAGTCATCGAAAGTTGCTTTATTTGCTCCGTAATCCCAGATGTGCACTGTGATCATATTGGGACATTGCTGAAGCCATATAAAAGAAGCATCAGTTGCTCCAGAAACACCGGGTGACCTGAGCTGCTGGGCTGTACTACCATAACTTGTTCACTTATTAGAAGAGGGTTTTCTGCTCTGGAGTTTAAAAGGAACAGCCAGATCTATCCTGCCTGATATGTAGGAGGAGCTGGGGCATTAATCTGTCCTGCGTATTCCAGCATTCTATAGACCAGGGGGTTGGTGGACTTATGTAAAACGACCAGAGAAAATATTGTCATCTTTGCATATTCTCAATTATGTTGTTTTAGAAGATAAATAGCCATAAACTGTATATAAATAAGTAGGCATAGTTTTATCCATAAAATGTTATTTACAAAAACAAATGATGGACTAGATTTGGCCTTTGGGCCGTTGTTTTCCAACCTCTGCTCTAAGACCCATGGAGACAGTGGACAAGTAGGGCCATTACAATAACCAACACTGTATTCTTACCTAACTCATCTTCTGTTTTCACTAAGACATTGAGGATTCTTTACTGTCTTGTTCTCCAGAACTGCTCATCATTGTGGGCATCAACAACACTGCCTGTGACCACCTTTGTAAAGATGAGCTAGTCCAGATTCCCTAAAGTTTATATTATGGTGTGGAGTTAAGAGTCAAGAGAATCTGGAGGTCAAGTCATGACATCGTTTTTGGCAGTTGACAAGAAATTCCCTCTAGTAGGTAGATAGCCTTAGTCAGCATTTAGCTATATGCCAGATTTACAGCTTATATCAATCTGGTCCGGTTAAGACCATACCTGGCCCTGCTTCAGTGATAGCTGGAGTTACCATTATTGCTGGTTCCTCTTCTATTTTGTAGTGAAACTCTCCAACAGCTTCTTCTGAGGACATTTAATGCCATAACCCAAAAAGTAATGATATGCTTACAGATACCAAAAATACCTCCCCAAGAAAAGGATCACATTCACTATCATATTTAGCCCCTGTTGGAGTGTTGTCACCCAGAAATAACCGCTGAACCATCCCTCCAACCTCAAAATACAGGTTTACATATGGTTTCTTTCACATTAGAAAACAGATGGCTATTATGAGAATCATGGCCTGTATAGTACAAGCCAATAAACACAATTTTCTTAGTGTGTTTAAAAGACTAGTCACACATACATACCCATTTCATACCAGCCCGTTGAAATTTAAGTAATAATTTGTTTTTTTAAATTTTCAGGATCCTTTTGAGTGAAGAAAGGAAAGCATAAACTGAAATCCTAGCAGTTTAAATTATACTTTTTACAAACTACAGCTTTCTGGTGGTAATCATAGTTCACTCTTAAAACCTAGCTGTGATGTTTATTTAGGCAGAAAAAAAAAAAAAATAGGCCAGGTGGTGGTGGCACAAGTCTTTAATCCCAGCACTTGGGAGGCAGAGGCAGGCAAAGCTCAGTGACTTCAAGACCATTCTGGTCTACAAAGCAAGTTCCAGGACAGCCAAGACTTACACAGAAAAACTCTGTCTTGGAAAATCATCATGATCATCATCAAACCAAATTCTGGCAGAAAACAGACAAACAAATAAAGGGATATTTTGGTGTATATGATGGGCCAGAAGAATCATTTGGGAGACAAGGAGGACCATTGCTAGAATAAGACAAATGGGATAGCTGACACTTTTAGCCCATAAATCTAACACTTTCCTTGATGGTGTTTTTTTATTGGACAGTTAGAAAAAGATGGATATTCTGCACAGCCCTGGTACTGAGACTGTAACTTCAGAATTCTCACTTGATGCTTTGCTTTGTTCTTTAAAATGACCCATTCTTAATTGCCTTCTTTTGTACTCATCCACAAATTTTTAGACTTCTAGTGTTGAGAATTCAAATAGGAAGAATTACCTAGTTATTTAAAAATTGTCATTCCATCTGTTATTTCTTATTCCCTGAAGCTAAGCACTATTAGAATCTATTTATAGTATTATTTACAGTTTTTTTGTTTTGTTTTGTTTTTTCGAAGAGCTAGCTCCTGTCTTTTCTGTTGTAAAACCTCATCTTGAAAAACTGGTCTCTGAGTTCGAGGCCAGCCTGGTCTACAGAGTGAGTTCCAGGACAGGTTCCAAAGCTCTAGAGAAACCCAGTCTCGAAAATAAAAGAACAATTATCAAGTATTGTCCAGGAAAGGGAAAGGCTAATATCATAAATAAAAATGGAACTGCAACCAACAAGGACAACATCAAGCAAGAAAAACATACTAAATGTCGAGACCATGGGTTAATTGGCAGATTACAGAGATTACTCCAATAGCTGTCGTGTTGTCTAAGTCTTGTACCTAACATGCCACAGCTGATCGAGAGGATAGTAATTGCGACTATCTAGTCTTCAACCCCATCAAAGACCTTAGAAGGAAAATAATATTACCTGGATAAGCAGGAAGTACAAGCAAAGGACTTCCAAAAGATGCAAGAAAAGACAGATACAGCTAGCTGCCTGGACAGTCACCCAAAGTCTTTCTGCAACGTTGGGGCAACCAGTATTGGCTATATGCTTAGAATATCTGAGAGACCATTTTCAGAAGCAGGAAAATTCAAAAGACTGTCCTACCCTGTCTTGGCAAGGTTCAGCAGTCACTTTTCCTTGTATTTTGCTTGTCCTGATGGGACAGCGTGCTTTCTGTCAGCAGTGGAGGCCAGGGCAGTTCTTTGCCCAATAGGCAGGTTTGTCACGAAGAAAATAAAGTCCATGTGGAGTGTCTTTGGTGCCCAGCATTCTCTTGGGAATGGATCTGTGCTGTCAGGATCAGTCATGCATACTTACACCTTGCTCTTCATACCCTTTCTTATTCCTATTTTATTTTTTAATATATTTTATTTTTTATTATTATTTTTATGTGCATTGGTGTTTTGCTATGGGTGTTGGGTCCCCTGAAACTAGAGTTACAGACAGTTGTGAGCTACCATGTGGGTGCTGGGAATTGAACCCAGGTCCTATGAAAGAGCAGCCAGTGTTCTTAACCAGTAAGCCATCTCTCCTGTCCTAGTTTTCCTATTTTCTTCTCAGCACCTAAACACATAACTTTGCAATGACATGCACAATAAAACTTAAAACTGATTTAAAGTTTTGGGTTTTGGTTTGGTTTGGTTTGGTTTTGATTTTTTTGTTCTTGTTTTCCAGAGACAAGATTTCTCTGTGTAGCCTTGGTTGTTCTGGGATTCAATCTGGAAACCATGCTGGCCTTGAACTCCTAGATATCAGATTGTCTCTGCCTCCTAAGTGCTTGGATTAAAGGCATGTGCCACCACTACCAGGCTTCAAACAGGTCTTGTTTTGTTTTGTTTTGTTTTGTTTTGAGACAGGGTGTCTTTGTAGCTTTGGAGGCTGTCCTGGAACTTGCTCTGTAGACCAGGCTGGCCTCAAACTCACAGAGATCCACCTGCCTCTGTCTCCCGAGTGCTGGGACTACGGTGTGCGCCACCACTGCCAGCTCACACAGGTCTTTTTAAATAGGTTGAACTGTAAGGCACTAATGGCAGCTGAAACGAGTATTTTGCATTCTTAGTAGAAACATTCACAAAGGACATTTTGACTAACTTCCTAAAAGATGACAACATTACAATACCATATGTAGCTAATGGTTATTAAACATAGTGTCTATCATATACAATAACAATTGAGTTTAAAATGAACTATTATTAAATATGTTACAAGAACAAGAGCCAGGCATGGTATTATGTGCTTGAGACCATGAGTTTGAGATGTGACTCTACAACATAGCAAGATCTTGATTCAAAACTAAGAAAACTTGGAAGTTTTTAAGGAAACAGCATAAATTATAGATCTCCAGGATTGAACGCAGGTCTTCAACTTTGACAAGCATCTTGACCCTTCGAATTATTTTCATTTTTATTTTTTTTTAAAGATTTTATTACATATATAATATTCTGTCTGCATGTATGCCTGCAGGCCAGAAGAGGGCACCAGATCTCATTATAGATGGTTGTGAGCCACCTGGTGGTTGCTAGGAATTGAACTCAGGATCTCTGGAAGAGCAGTCATTGCTTTTAACCTCTGAGCCATCTCTCCAGCCCCCTATTTTCATTTTTAAATATAGAATGTAGGAAACTCCCGAGATACATGTTAAGATTTATTTTTAATTAGGAGCATGAGCGTGTGTGGGGGTGGGAGTTAGGGTTCACATGAGTCCAGTTTCTCATGGAGGTCAAAAGAGGGTGTCAGATACTGTATTAGGTTACCTCACTCTTGGTACCAAAATCTGTGTTGGTCAGGGTCTCTAGATTACTGGTTCTAAATCTTCCTAATGCTACAACCCTTTAATGTACAGTTCTCATGTTTTGGTGACCCCCAATCATAAAAATATTTTTGTTGTTTCTTCATAATGGTAATTTTGATACTGTTGTGAATTGTAATGTAAATATGTGTTTTCTTGTCTTGGGTGACCCCTATGAAAGGGTTGTTCGACCCCCAAAAAGGGGACATGACACACTGGTTAACAAGCACTGCTCTAGAGACACAGAACAGAGAAAGAGAATAGCGTAGAGGATTTGTTAGAATGATTTACAAACTGTAGTCCAGCTAGCCCAACAACTGCTGTTTACCAATGGAAGGTCCAAGAATCCAGTAATTGTTCAGTCCATAAGGCTGGATGTCTCAGCTAGCCTTCAGATTACACCAGAATCCTAAAGAAGTAGGCTCTACTGCCAGTGAAGGACCAAACTAGCCAGCAAGAGCAAGCAAGCAAAGAGAGGAAGTTTCCTTGGTCTATGTCCATTATATAGGCTGCCAGCAGAAGGTATAGCCCAGATAAAAGGTGGATCTTCCAACCTCTGAAGATCTGGTTTAAAAGTGGGTTTTCCCACTTCAAATTAAAGAAAATTTCCTCAGCCGATGGTGTTGGCACACACCTTTAATCCCAACACTCGGGAGACAGAGGCAGGCAGATCTCAGTGAGTTCGAGGCCAGTCTGGTCTACAGAGTGAGTTCCAGGACAGCCAGAGCTGTTGCAGAGAGAAACCCTGTCTCAAAAAACAAAACAAAACAAACAAAATTCCTCACAGGTGTATCTAGCCACTTGGATTTTAGTTAATTCCAAATGTGGTCAAATTGATGACCAAGAATAACCATTACAGATCCCCTGGAGCTGAAGTAACAAGCATACCTACTGGTAGACAAACACACTACAAGATAAACGTAACATCATTTTGAAGTGTTAGTCTTACCCAATGGACACAGAAAGCCTAGGGATAAATGCTTTTACAGAGAATTTCCCATATAGCTTTCAGTAAATTGTGTGAAGAGCCACTTTGAGACCTGAGATTGACTGAGTTAATGTAGTTTATTAAATTGTGTTTCTCTGAATTTGTACAATATATGAGAATCAAATAGATTACCTTTAAAGAACTACTCCCTGTAGAATATACGGTAATTACTTTTGTTTTGTAGTATACAGTTTTCTCTAATGAATAAATAAAAACCTGAGTAATTAATGCTCTGCTTTCCTTATTTTAAAAAAAGTGTTTATCATTAAGAGTTACAAGTCCCTGCAAATGCACTTTCTTTCCTAGGAGATGAGCCCTTCTATTCTTAAGGTATATTCTAATCTAATGAACATTTGACACAACAGATGCTAACAAGATATAAATATTAGTTTGATGTTCTTATAGGGACCTCAGTGGTAACATTTACACACAGTGCTTTGCTCAGTAAGCTTGGGAATTGTTTGGATTCATGCCTCATCCTGATCATTTTCAGCTATTTTGTATAGCAGCAGGAACCAGGTGTCAATATGCTGTACCTTTGGGGACATTCCCCATGCACATACATGGTACGTGGGTAGGAGCATCCTTGGATGCCACAAAACATAGAAAACGATAAACCAGGCTTGGACAAGTATTGTGTGTTTTCTCATATGTAGACTTTTTTTTTTAATGATATGAAATTAGAAGAGAAGAAGGACCCAAAGGACGAGGGAAGAGAAGACAAGGAGCAGTGGGAACATGAAGAAAATGACGAGCATTGTAAGCCAGTGTGAAAATGGCACAAGGAAGCCCATTGGTTTCTACATTTAATATATGCTAAAGAGGAAAAATAAAACATCCTGTAAGTTATCACTAGGTAGGAGAGGGGTGAACACTGGCCAGAGATGACTTCCCTGGACCAGGAAAAGAGCTGGTAAAGGGACATATCGTTGGTACCTTAGGTGTTGTGGGCCATATAGTTTCTTTGAATGAAAGCAGATGCAGACAGTGCACAGTGGAATATGTTGCCATCTTCCAGTAAAATTTTATTACAGTTAAATTGAGACTCTGGAGTAAAAATGATACCAAAATTTTATTCAGGACACCACCTTCAATCTCCTTTCATGTAAAAAAAAAAAAAAATAGTTTTCGTGTCCATAGAAACTTAAAGTGAGGGGGGGAGGGGGCTGGAGAGATGGCTCAGTGGTTAAGAGAACTGCCTGCTCTTCCAAAGGTCCTGAGTTCAATTCCCAGCAACCACATGGTGGCTCACAACCATCTATAGTGAAATCTGGTGCCCTCTTCTGGCCTGCAGACATACATGCAGGCAGAATACTGTGTACACAATATATAAATCTTAAAAAAAAAGAAAAGAAAAAGAAACTTAAAATGCATGTCTACCCTCCTCCTGGGTTTACCGAAGTGGTCACTGTAACTCTTCCTACTAAGTGACATGTTAGCTTCTCCCATTTTGGTTCTGTCTCTTTTATATGCTGTCAATTGTATCATTGTTGGTTTTTGAAATCATGAAGCTTGAAGGGTAAGTTAAATTTCCATACAACAATTATTGTTCATATTTGAAGTCTACTTGTTGGTAGATAAGTTTATTTATACGTAATAGTTAAATAGATTTCAAGCTGGTTAGTCTTCTGTTACAATTGGAGTAATAATAATAAATTAAAAGAAAAAAACACATACAAAAAAAAACAAAACAAAACAAAAGCATCTTTTGTCTGGCAGTGGTCATGCATGCCTTTAATCCCAGCACTCTTGAGTTCCAGGCCAGCCTGGTCTACAGAGCAAGTTCCAGGGCAGCCAGGACTACACAGAGAAACCCTGTCTCAAAAATCTCAAAAAAGAGGCTGGGCATTGGTGGCACATGCCTTTAATCCCAGCACTCAGGAGGCAGAAGCAGGCAAATCTCTGTGAGTTCGAGGCCAGCCTAGTCTCCAGAGCAAGTGCCAGGATAGGCTCCAAAACTACACAGAGAAACCCTGTCTGGGGCGGGGGGAACCAAAAAAGAAAAGGCAGCTAGGAAGCAGATTGGCACTGTGGTCAGTTCTAATGATTGCAGAGAACAGCTGCTTGAAGCCCATAGTATGGTCTAGAGAATCAGCACTCAACATGTAAACACCCACATAGAGAGACAAACAGTTACACATAGTTAAAAAGAGGGACTGGAGAGATTGTCTTAGCGGCTAAGAGCACTGACTGTTCTTCCAGCAGTCCTGAGTTCAGTTCCCAGCAACCACATGGTGGCTCACAGCCACCTTGAATGAGCTCTGTATACACAATAAAATCTTTTAAAAAAAATAAAATAAATATTCTTAAAAATAGCTATTATTTTACATATTTTAGCATTATAATCTTCAAACTTCAATGACAGGGAATAGAAGACAGCATAGTAGTGATCTACCTAGATATGTTTATTTCAAAGCCATGGAACATTCATTTGTGTCCATTCCTCTTGCCTTCTGCCTCAGCTACCAACAGTTTAAACTGAGTGATAGTCTCAAGGCAAACATTTTATATGTCCAGCCTAGCAGATAAACATGCCCATGTTCTTTGTATTATCTATCTGTGTTTTGCCGTGTTGGGTTCCGTTTCTGAAAGCTTCCTGGCCTGTCTTGTTTCAGGATTACAGCTGGACAGACATCCGATGCCCCTTTGAGAAACGGAGAGATGCAGCATGTGTGTTTTGGGACAATGTAGTGTACATTTTGGGTGGTTCTCAGCTTTTCCCCATAAAGCGAATGGATTGCTACAATGTTGTGAAGGACAGCTGGTATTCCAAACTGGGCCCGCCAACACCTCGAGACAGCCTGGCTGCCTGTGCTGCAGAGGGCAAGATTTATACATCTGGAGGTTCAGAAGTAGGTAAGACGCTGTTGATATTTTTGTTTAACAGAAGTATGTTAATCCAAGTATCCTGGCATTCGTATTGCCAGGACACTTCCTTGTGTCCACAGCACTTGGAAAGTGGAGTTGGAAGATCAGAAGTGCAAGATTATCTATCCACAGCTACACAGCAAGTGGGAAGGGAGCCTGTGTGCATGAGACCCAGTCTCCACACCAGCCAGCCAGCCAGCTAACCAACCCGCTCCTTGTATTTTCTTAAAGCAAATGAAAACCATTATTAAATTGGTGGTATATGTGATCCTATTACTCAGAAGGCTGAGGCAGACAGGTGATGATTTCAAGATCACCCTGGGCTATAAAATAAGGTTTTAACTCAAAAATTAGAAAGAAGAAAAACAAGAGCATGCATTCTTATGATACAAAGGAAACAAAGATAACCCAGACTACAAGTAATATGTTCCTACTGGATCAGTGAGTAAGTAAAACTCTGAAAACTTCAAAGGAAATAACATTACCTACCCAAAACAATTATCTACAAGTAAAATGAAAATGCTGCCAACTAGCACTTGGTCTACAGAGCGAGTTCCAGGACAGGCAAAGCTACACAGAGAAACCCTGTCTCGAAAAAAACAAACAAAATAACAACAAACTACTTACCCCTTTAATGGGATTATTTACAAAATGTTACTGAGCTCCTACAGTATGTAAAAGTTGTAAAACTTAGTGAATATATGTTTTGCTCTTAATGCATAATTAGTGTACCAGACAGAAATACACATTAATACCTTAGTTTGCCAGATCTTCATATTTAAGAAGTGTAGGTGTGTTTTTAAAACTTTACATTTGAAGGCTGGAGAGATGGCTCAGCAGTTAAGAGTGCTGGCCGCTCCTCCAGAGGACCTGGGTTCAATCCCCAGCTCCCACATAACAGCTCACACCAGTCTATAACTCTAGTTCCAGGGAATCCAACACCCTCACACAGACATACATTAAGGCAAAACACCAATGAACATAAAATAAATTAATTTTTAAAAACTTTGCATTTCAAACTTAGGTAATTCTTATCATGCACAACTAGCTTTGAAGACTATATAATGGTTCTTTTGAAATCAATTCAATTTCTTTTCCTAAAATTTAATTACTAATCTCTTCTTTTGTTTTAATGTTTTCCAAGGTCCTTACAATATTCTTAAGTTATTGTGGCAAGTAGAGAAATTATCTCTCCACACCTAAAGTCTTCCCTCTCTTCATTTAGCTCTGCAGTCACTTCACTGCAAACCCATGCCAAGCCAAGATGACTAGATTGTAGGACCGTTTCTTTTCCAGGGAGGGTGTTAAAACAGGCTCCCACTATATACTCCAGGCTGGCCTCCCATTCACAGCCCTCGGCTTCTTCATTTGAGTCCTTTTCTTTTACAGGAAACTCAGCTCTATACTTATTTGAGTGCTATGATACAAGAACTGAAAGTTGGCACACGAAGCCCAGCATGCTGACTCAGCGCTGCAGCCATGGGATGGTGGAGGCCAATGGTCTCATCTATGTTTGTGGTGGAAGCTTAGGCAACAATGTTTCTGGGAGAGTGCTTAGTTCCTGTGAAGTCTATGATCCTGCCACAGAGACGTATGTATCTATTTTAAATGATTCTGTCAGTGTTACTATATTCCATAAGGTCACTGGATGAAGATACCAAAAGGTAGAAGGAACCCAACAGAAATGTAATTCTTGTTTTAAGAATATACATACACTTGAATAGCCTGAGACCTTAGGAAATAACTTGACCTTGTCGAACATATGAATGATTGGTCCATCGGACTCCTAAATGTAGGGGGAACGGAGAGAAAAGTTAGAATTAAATGTTTGTCCTTAGTGGCAATAGTACAAATTGGTTCTTGGCATTAAGCATTCCCCTAGGTGTGTCTTGGGGTTCATCTCTCTCGAAATGCATCTAAATTAGTATTTGTTAATAATATTAACTCGTGGGAAGCAAACAGCTTCTTTGAAAGGCAAAATGTTGAGCTGAGTAAGGCAGTGCACGCCTATACTCCCCGCACTGAGAAGACTGAGGCAGGAGAATGGCCATGAGTTCGAGGCCAGACAGAGGTACAACAAGAGTCCTTGTCTGGAAAAACAAAACAAAAAAACGAGGGAAATTTTTCATTATAAAGTATTATTCATTTGTTTGTACTTCCTATTTTTAAATGATTTTTAAAGACATGATAAAACTTTCCCAAATAAAAGTGCAGTTGTAGTTTTTTACTCTCAGTTTTTGTTCAATTCATCACCAAGAAATAGCACCAAAAAACCACTTGCCTTGAAATTTATTTTTTACTAAAGAAATCTCTTAGGCTCAAATGAATTGCAGTCTGATGCTTTTCAAACCTGTGCTTGCCCCAGGCCATGGTGGGAGTTGCGTGTTCTTGTCCTTTCATCTGCCAGCTGAGCTTGTTCATCTCCTTCCCTTTGTCCTAAACCACAGTCAGGGGCGCAACCTTTACAGCCTTCTACCTTACCTCCTAGAAATCCTATGCTCAAAATACATGTAACACTGGGAACTGTGGTCTCTTTGTGCTACTGCTTTCAATTTTAAAAACAGTATTTATAAAATGTGCGTGTGTTTCTTGAAAAAACAAGGCCATTATGGCCTCTGTAGTGGTTGGTAGATATGAAGCCGTTTTTAAGCCAAACAATAAACATCAATACCAGACAACAGAAAAATTGCTAATATTCCAGTTGATCATAAGGCGCTGAATATGTCATAAAATTATCCAGTTTTTTTTTTAAAGTTTAAAAAACCATCTTAAAAAGTTTTCCTGTTGTTTGAAGCCTTGTAGTGTTACCTGTTGAAAGATCACCTGTGCACCATTAGCACCCTAAGAGTCACAAGTGTTAGCTATGTGTGTGTACACAAAAGAAACTGCTATCAGAAAGAAGTAACCACCTCAGTAGTCTGTGTTAGTTATGTGTATGATAATGCTACCCATGTTAGTGTACTTAATCACGGTGTCTATATTGGCATTGTCAGTTTCACTGAGTAGTGGCTGTAAGGTAGTAAGTTACTCAGACCCACAGATGGCACTCATGCATGCTTGTTCTCTCTCTCTCTCTCTCTCTCTCTCTCTCTCTCTCTCTCTGTGTGTGTGTGTGTGTGTGTGTGTGTGTGTGTGTGTGTGTGTGTGTACCAGACTAACTGAAGTTCTTACTGTATATTTATAGGTGATGGCGAGGTGGTAACACACACCTATAGTCCCCAACAGTTTGGGAACATAAACTAGGAAGTTCTCAGTTTGAGGAAGGCCTGAGCTGCACAGTGAGCCTGTCTCTAAAATAAAATAGTAAAACAAAAACAAAAAACACATGTAAACAATAAAAACACCAAGTATGATGGTACAAGCCTATAATCTGAATTTGGGGGGCACTGGAGCAGAAAAATTACTGAGAGTTAATGGGCTTGCACATGGGCTACATGTGCAAGCTTCAGGTCACCAAGGTCTAGATAGCAAAACTATCTCAAACCCCTCAAAATACTAACTTATTCATTGTATGAGGTTTATTATGAGTTTTTCTTTTACTTATGCATAAATATTTAGAACCACATGTAGCTGAGCATAGTGGCTTGGGTCTGTAATCCTGGCACTTGAGAGGCAGAGGTGATAGGAGGGTCATCACAAACTCACAGCCACGATCACCTACATGGCAAGTTCTAGTTCCCTGGCTACATAGAGAGGCCCTATCTCAAAGAGATAAGGGGACAGGGATATAATTGAAGCTTTATATTCTTCCTCATTCTTTGTTGCTGTTTCAAAAATTACTGGAAACTGGGAAATGGATTTTTTCAAAAGACATTGTTCCCTTGCATTTCTTATATATCTTATTAAAGGTTTAAATCCCCAATTTACCCTACCTATAAAAACATTATCCAAAACTGTTTTCTAGCCTTCCAGACATCTTATGTATGAGACACGGTAGTTAATGAACATTTGTTTAGGATAACAGGCCTGTCCCATTGGAATCGTTTTACTTCTTGTAAATAAACACACTAAAAACTTTTTTTCCCCAGATGGACTGAGCTGTGTTCAATGATTGAGCCCAGGAAGAATCATGGACTGGTGTTTGTAAAGGACAAGATATTTGCTGTGGGCGGCCAGAATGGTTTAGGTATATGATGTTAACTCACTCTTCAACTTCAAGTTCTTGAATTACTGGAGCATTTCCTAAAATTGAATCATTGCTATACAGAGCACTAAGTCTTAGCTCTGACATGTGCTAATGAAATGTCAAGCAGTCATTGTACCATCTCAAACAAGCTGGTCCTTTCCATATGCTCAGGGCCGCTTTCCCATCTGCCTAAGGAGTACTCAACAGTTGAGAAATGTGAATGTTAAAAAAAATCCTTACTAGCTTTTCAACATTTTAAACACTACATGAAAGTATCTTTTTACTCTTTGATCTTTCTATCTTCTTAAGTAATGCCAATAATGATTTAGAAATGTGAACTGAATCTAGAGATAGTATTTCATTTTATCAGCTTATCTTATATGTTAAGTAAAACAAAGAAATAATTTCTCTTACCCACTGGTACTCTCCATAAAATGTTAATAGAAAGAAGAATATTTGGAATAATTTATAATCAAAGCAAATGAGAAAGCAAATCTCTGGTACTTTTTCATTTTCTTTTCCAGGATAGAACATTTGTAGGAAATGCTTCTTTTTTTGTTTTCCTTTTCACCCTTTAACTTTTAACTTTGTAGGAAAAAAATGATTATGAAAGTTAACTATGGAGAGATCCAAGAGCAATTGATTCAGTTCTCATACTTTGTTCTTTTGAAGGTGGTCTGGACAATGTGGAATATTACGACATTAAATTAAATGAGTGGAAGATGGTGTCCCCGATGCCGTGGAGGGGTGTAACGGTGAAGTGTGCAGCAGTTGGCTCTATCATCTATGTGCTGGCAGGTTTTCAAGGTGTAGGTAGATTAGGGCACATCCTTGAATATAACACAGAAACGGACAAATGGATTGCCAATTCCAAAGTCCGTGCTTTCCCAGTCACAAGTTGTCTAATTTGTGTTGTTGATACTTGTGGAGCAAATGAAGAGACCCTTGAAACATGATTGAGTGGACCTGACTCATCTGAGACTCAAAAATCTGGCCACCAATGGTTTGTTCCATTAGTTTGGTTGTGAAGTTCTGGTCTGGTATTTTGATAAGTAAGATTCCAATAAAATACAAGTTTATTTCATCTGGATTTGATTACTTAATTCAAAGACCATATTTTAGCTGGCCATATAACCAAGAAGCTATCAGCCAGAAAACTTGAAAGTTATAAGCATTTCTTGAAAATAAGATTTTCAAATGTAGCCGGGCGTTGGTGGCGCACGCCTTTAATCCCAGCACTTGGGAGGCAGAGGCAGGATGGATCTCTGTGAGTTCCAGGCCAGCCTGGTCTACAGAGCGAGTTCCAGGACAGGCTCCAAAACAATACAGAGAAACCCTGTCTCGAAAAACCAAAAAAAAAAAGAAAAAAAAGAAAAAAAAAGATTTCAAATGTATAACTGATTCTGACAGAGTGGGGCATGCTCATCAGAGAAGTAGCCCAGCTTAGCTTTAGATTCTATTTTCATATTGTGTAAGTGCTGTGTAGTTAGTCTGTTTGTTTCTGTTTGGTCAACACTAAGTAGTAGTATGGATTATATTTCAAGATGGCAAAGTCTGATAAAGTAACTGTATGTAGTATTACGTATTTTGCTTGTCTTCATTTATTTCACTTAGTGCCAAACTATTCCATTCTAAAGTAAACAAGAACAGCTCAAGGGGTACATTTTTTTTCACACATTTGGGGATTTAACACCATATCAAATTATTCATGGAATATATTCAGTCCAATTAAATGAAATAGTCCATATTTTCATGTAGAATATTCTTAGCACTCATCATTAATTTATTTAGTTTTCCTCAGCAATGTAAAAAGTTCTCTGCACGATCAGTCCTTATTGTGAAAGCCAATCAGAATACAGTGGTTAGCCACATATCCTAGTAAGAATGTGCCTCCTCCCCATGCCTATTGTACACAATGTCCAAAGCCAGGATGGTGGGTAAAAGTAAACCGGATTCAAATTACTTATGTACAAATTACTTTGTATAAGAAGTCTTATTTCATTACTTTACTGCAAAGTACTTTGCTTTTATTTCAGTAGATCCTGGGTTTATTGGTGTTCTGTCTTTGGAAGTGGCCTATTTTGATAATATATGATTAAGTTTTCAAAAATTACAATTTGAATATGAATGTTTAGTAGCCAAAAATTGTTATATAACTATAAACAGTAATTGTGGCTTTGTGGTCTAGTTTTTAAAACCTGACAATGTCATGAAAACTTTTGAGTCATTAACTTTTAATATGCCCTTATCAAAATAAAATGTACCACTTAATAAAGTTATTCAACTGAGCCTATATTCTTTTTTGCCTTGTGTGTATTAGGGGAAAAAGCTTACTGTATTTACCAAGGGAAAGGAGATATTTGGGGGGGCACTTTAAGACTGATAATCTTAGCCTATACCAAAGATTTAAGAAAATCCAATTTACTCCATCCAATGTGACACCAAACCAGTTCTCACTAAAACCTCAGTAAACTGGTAACATGAAAGGGTAATTCATGGTTTGCAGCATTTAACAACACTTGACTGATCCTTTTTAATACCTTAAGTTTCCTCTAAAGATTTTTAAGATTTCACTTTGATCTTCCTAGTCTCCCTCCTTTTAAACATAAACTAATTGGGGGGGGGCAGAGATTAAAAGTAGTTTGAAGCAGGTGGTAGTTCACACCCTGGGAGGTTAAGGCAGGAGGATGACTTTGAGACCAGCCTGGGTTACACCTACATGGAGAACTGTGTAGAATGTGTTCCTACTCTTCCTATTTCTGTGACAAAACCTGACAAAAGCAACCTCAGGAAATGGGTTGACCCTAGCTCACAGTTTAAGGATACAGGCCATCACTGGAAAGGGTTTCAGCAAGAACATTAAGCAGCTGGTCACTTTGCTTTTGCAGTCTGGAAGCAGCAATAGATGCTCAACTTGAATATGTCTTTTTATATATGCCATCAATGGTGCAGCCCACACTCCCAGTGTCTTCTCCTCAGTAAAACGTTACTGGAAGCATCCTCAAAGACATGCCCAGAGGTAAATCTGTGGGGATTTTAAATATAACATCTTGGAAGTCCAGAGATGTGTGTCTATGGTGATACTAAATGTAATCAACTCGACAAGATTAACCATCACAAGTGTTACGCTTACTGATTAGAATTTTGCTTGACATCTTTCCATCCTCTGGCATAACTAAGATGTAAAATGAGACTAAAGATGTACTTAGGAGTCCCTGAGCTGTCTCCAACTCAGTTTGTCCCCACTATCCAATTTTAATTTCCAAGAGCACTTCCATTTTTCTTTAAGAAGGAGCAAGCTACCACCACACTTTACCTCGGCATCTCAGCTTCTCTCCCTGCTACATCTTGTTTCTGTCCAGCTATCTCATTTCCTGTCTGTCTGTACAGACCTCCAGACCTCTATGGTTAGCTAGTGACAAGCTCCAGTCTCTGACCTTCAGAAAGGCTTTATTTGTACAAGCAAGCTATCACCACACTTATATAGTATACTTATACAGGATCCTGTTTGAGAACTGCGAATACATGGAATGTGCCGTGTGTGTGTGTGTGTGTGTGTGTGTGTGTGTGTGTGTGTGTGTGTGTGTGTGTGTGTGTGTGTGTTTATAGCACTTAGAAGCCAATAGGTGGGTCTCTGTTTTCAAGGCCAGCCAGGGCTACATAGTAAGACTATCTCAAAAAAAGGGGGGGGGGGGAGTCGGAGGAGGAAGAAATGGAATGTTTACAAAAATCCCTATCTGAAGCTGTGTATCTGAGAAAAAAGTGCGCTGCTTCTGTGCCAGTTTTCCAGACAACCTTAATTCTTTTGATAAAATTTCAAAAGGCAATATTTACATGAAATTTTACGAACAAGATTTCTCAGTGTGCAGAAAGAAGACATTACCAGCTAAGGAGCTATTTATTACAATGCTTTTCGCCTGGGGTGCACCCTGTTTCCTAGTGACAGCTGACTTTCTCTGAGTCGCTCTCTTGTTTACCTTTTCTTGTCTAAATAAATGTTAAGAACGACTGGGCCTCGCAAACTGTAGACAACTAGAGCCTTGGTGGTTGTCGGCGACATCTGGTCCCCTCCAGATGAGGGCCCTGTTCCCAGGCTCAGCGCCCCTGGGCGGGACGGGTCTGCTCTTCTCAAATCCCATTGGCTGAAGTCCACGCCTCTCACCGCACCGGAGCCGGATCACAGAACCTCCGGACGCGGGGGGATGACGTCACATTGGCGACGGGGCTTGGGCTGCTGGAAACTGGGCTGTCCCTACCGACCTGAAGACCGACCGGGAGCTGGGCCGGCGCTGCAATGACCATTTGCCAGTTTTTCCTTCAAGGCCGGTGCCGCTTCGGAGACCGCTGCTGGAACGAGCATCCCGGCACGCGGGGCGCGGGCGGAGCCCGGCAGCCGCCACTGCAGCAGCAGCAGCAGCAGCCGCAGGCGGCGCCCTCAGGTGACCGTCCCGGAGAGCGAGCCGGGGTCCGGGCCAGGGTCCGGGCATGAGGACGCGTCCCAGCCCCGCCCGGGTAGTCCTTTCGGCTCACCAGACAGCCCGGGCTTTGCACCTGGGCGCCAGGGCCAACACTGCGCTTTCAATTAGGAGCACATCTTACCAAAACCACTTTGTTGACGCCGGGCAGTGATTGGGAGAATTCGCGTGGGTCCGTCCGGACCTCTGGCCCTGCTTCCCCCTCCCTTGTCCTTGATCGCATCCTCTTAAAATGTGGGCTTTCGTTGGTAGGGTGGGACGCTGGGCTAAGAACGTACAGGAAAGAGTATTCAAGGAACCAGGCATTAAACCAGCCGCACCACACAAGGTTTTAAAAGCCTGTTTAGTAGATTTATGAAAGCTGAACTCAGCATATATCTTTATTTTCCTATGGATTTCTAATCCTCTTGATCTTATTTTTAAATTTTTTTTTATTTTATGTACATTGGTATTTTGCCTACATGTGTATCTCTATGAGGCCAGGTGTGTTAGTGTATGACTCTAATCACAGCACTGTGGAGGCGTGACAGGCAGGTCTCTGAGTTCTAGACCAGCCAGGGCTACATAGTGAGGCCCTGTCTCAAACAAACAAACTCAGATCCCTGGAATCTGAATTACAGACAGTTGTGAGCTGCCATGTGGGTGCTGGGAAATGAACACAGGTCCTCTGAAAGCCAGTGCTCTTAACTGCTGAGCCTCTCTCCAGCCTATTGGTCTCATTTTTGTTATTTGTTGTTCGGTTTGGTTTGGTTTGGTTTTGGGTTTTTGGTTTGGTTTGTTTGTTTGAGATAGGGCCTCACTATGTAGCCCTGGCTGGTCTAGAACTCATAGAGATCTGCCTGTCACTCCTCCACAGTGCTGTGAATAGAGTCATACACTAACACACCTGGCCTTAATCTCATTTTTTAAATGCAATTAGAATATTACATGATTTGTTAGAACATGTAACAAACAAATCATAAAGGTATTGTCATTTAAAAGTGGTAGAAAATAGCACTTTATTAGTCTTTGTATAATTTCTGGACATAATGAGATAAAATATAGTGGGGATTTCCAAGATTTGAAAAAGTTACCAGTTTTGGGACTCTAATTTTCTTTATTATTTAGGAAGTAACAGGCGTGGGTGGAATGCCAACAGCCAGAGATACTCCAATGTCATCCAGCCATCCAGCTTCTCCAAGTCTACACCATGGGGTGGCAGCAGAGATCAAGACAAACCATTTTTCGGCTCTTTTGACTCTGGGCCTTCCACGAGCAGAGGCTTTGGATCGCCGCCTCAAAATCCTTTTGCTTCACCTGTCTCTGATGAGCAGAAAGATGAAAAGAAACTTCTGTAAGTTAAAGTTTTGTAGAAAGTCACTACCCAGTTGCTTGGTTGTTCCAGAAGCACTTAGTGTTTTCTTTGAAAAAGACTAATTTTGAAAATCAGAGTAAGCAGAACTATTTTTTCAAAGGTTAGTCATTGTCCTCTGCAGTCTTTAGAGTGCTGGGTAACTCAGAACAACTGTAATCCTGTAGATACTGATAATAGCACTTACTTTCTTTGTAAATCCTTTATTTCAGTTACCCTATTTGAAGTTCCATAAATAGTGGATTTTCAGTTTTTGGTTTTTGTTTGTTTGTTTATTTTGGTTTTTGGTGGGGAGAAGGGGATATTTTGTTTTAAGACAGGGTCTCCTTGTGTAGCCCTGACTGGCTCAGAACTCACAGAGATCTTATTATCTGTGCCTCCAGAACGCCCAGCTGCTGAATATCGAACCTAAATTTTCAAGTGTATTGATCAAGCATCAAGTGTGTGTGTGTAAAGAAAGCAAAGTTGTGTTTATTGTGATTCTAACTGTAATAACATATTCTTTGTGACACCTATCAGTTTACTAATGGTCATATTCTAGATGGAAAGAAACTTTAATTTAGAGCCAACTCCATCCACAGCTTTGTTTCAGATTAACTGTTCAGTGCATGGACCTGGGGGCTGGTGAGGTTGCGGGGGAGGTCACAGGTTAAGAGAATTAACTGTTCCTCCAGAGGGCCTGGGTTCAATTCCCAGCACCCACATGGCAGCTCACAACTGTCTGTAACTCCACGATCTGACACCTTCACACAGACATACGTGTAGGCAAAACACCAATGCACATAAAAAAAAAATTTTAATACTTTAAAATTGTATTTCTGATACTGTGTTGTATTTAGTTCTTTAAAAAATATTATATTTCAGATTATTCTTAACTATTATTAGGCATTCTGTGAATTAGAAAGCAACACTATTACTTATTATAGATTATTTATAACTACAAAATACAAGGTGTTGTTTTAGAAGCAAGTTCTCGGGGCTGGAGAGATGACTCAGCGGTTAAGAGCACCGACTGCTCTTCCAGAGGTCCTGAGTTCAATTCCCAGCAACCACATGGTGGCTCACAACCATCGATTATAAAATCTTGTGCCCTCTTCTGGTGTGCAGATATACATGGAAGCAGAATGTTGTATACATAATAAATAAATAAAATCTTTAAAAAGAAAAAAAAGGAAACAAGCTCTCAATGTGCTGATTGGCCTTAAACTCTGTGTGATACCCTGCAAGCCCTCAGAATCCTCCTCGGCCAATCCTGGTGCTGGAATTGCTGTGCTCCACCACACTCAGGTTATAATTTGGATTTCTGTGAACTTCTGGTATAGAAAATACATAAGTTTATATATTTATTTACTAGAATTTAAATGTTTAGTCATTCAGCTTCATAAATAACAAATTTTAACAAACAAGAGAAAATATCCATTACTCTTCCATTGTTATTTATTTTCATTTTCTTTCAGGGAAGGAATTGTTAAAGATGTAGAGATTTGGGAATCATCGGGGCAATGGATGTTTTCTGTTTTTTCGCCAGTGAAAAAGAAGCCTAACATTTCAGGTAACTGGGAAGCATGTTTGGTTGGGTTGTTGGCTTGTTGTTTTTTGTTGAGTGCTGAGGATCAAACCCAGGCCTTCATACATGAAAGTCAAAAGCTCTACCACTAGGCTCTAGAGCCCGCCCAGTGCATGTATGTGTTTTTAAAATAGATTCTAAAGGGACTACTTTCTAGAACTAAGACCATGCTAAATAAATTTACTCCAAACTTAGGAATAGCTAGAATTTGGTCTTTGTTTAAAGTATTCCAACTGAACGTAATTCAGAGACTGAGAGTGGAGAATGTAGTTCTTTTCTGTTGTATTATTCTCAAGAAAGAATAGTAAAATCAGGACCCACCACAGTTCCAATTCCGGCAGTCAAGGAAGAAGCTCTGCTGAATTGGTTCCCTCTGTGAAACCTCAGAACCTCCTAGCTACCACAGCAACCAGGAGGTTCACAAGCCGCTCGCCCGCCATTACAGCCTCCAGGGCCTGGTTCCATTTGTCCTTATTCCCTTCCAAGAGTGTTTCATAAAGCCTGCTGAGACGCCCCTGGATAGTATGAAGATGAGGAGCTACAGGGGTAGTATTTCTTTAGAATACTCCTTTCTTTCCATTTTCTTTTTTTTTTTTCCATGTTCCCTACGACCTCTCTCAAACTTGGGTACTGAGTTTTCCCAAGCCTGCTCTGGGAGATCCTGAGTCTTTATCGTATTGAGGAAACAACAGGCTTGACACAACCAGGAGCCCTTAAAGTCAGTGTTCCAGAATTCTAGGAATGCCATGTACCTCACCCTCACCTCATTCTCGACTTGATTACTTCTATTCATTTACAAATTATTTACTGAGTTTCAATCGTCCTACTCGCTGATGTCTGTGAGCGGGGTTCCCTGATGTGCATGTGAGGGAACCTCAGGGTTCCTCTCAGGAAGCTTCTGTTCTGGAGGAAAGAAAATGAGAAACTGAACTTGATCACTTAAGATAATGATGGTTTCTAAGCCGGGCGTTGGTGGCACATGCCTTAATCCCAGCACCTGGAGGCAGGAGCAGGTGGATCTCTGTGAGTTCGAAGCCAGCCTGGTCTACAGAGCAAGTTCCAGGATAGGCTCCAAAGCTACACAGAGAAACCCTGTCTGGAAAAACCAAAAAGAAAAGAAAAAAGAAAATGCCTACAGACATACCCACAGGCCTGTCCTTAACTGAGGATTCTTCCCAAGAGTGTCAAGTTGATTAGCATCACATACCACCCTTCCCAAACCTGAGAAAGTAGTTATCCAAGTAATTTTCTTTGTTCTGTGATTCAGATCACGGCTTGAGACAATGGAGTACTTGAGGTGGACAGGAAAGTTGCACATGCTTAAGAAACACTGTTAGAGCTAAGCCCTGAGTGAAGAGAAGGTTTCTGTTATTTGGGAAAACCATGTCTAGAAATTATGATAGCTAGTGCAAAGGCCTTGAGTGAGAACCATGAACCCAAATCACTGAGGAAAGGAAATAACAGAAATAATATAGCATAAAGCAGGGCGGTAGCCTAGGCCCACATGGTATGGGATCTAATTACATTGGATGTACACCTTTGAAGAGCTTAAGCAGGAGGTGGGCTGCTTAGAAAAAAGCTCACTCAGTGCACAGGAGGGAGATTGAGGAACAGGAACAAGTCAAGAGGCAGGGAAATGAGTTAGGAAGTGATTGCTGGTGACAGGTTAGAGCTGTTGGCAGTGGAGACAGAATTGGTCAAATTTGAGTTCTGTTTTGAACCAGATTTTGATATTTTAAATACAGAAAAATCCCAGATCTGATTCCCTCTTTGGCCTTCGGGGATACGTGCATACAGAACACTGTATAAATAAATAGATAATTAAATCTTAAAAAAAAAAATGTTAACTGTTGCCACACCAACCCCAGTAGAATCTGTGTGACAAGTCCCATAGACTTAGGTGAAAACTTGAAAGGAACCGGTTGTGGAACTCTTGGCTAGAACAAAATATTGAGCCATAGTTCTCATGGCAGTTTATCTCTTTTATCTTCTATTCTCTTTGTATAGTTACAAGATGTTCCTGATAACCTAGGCTGAGATTTTAAGCCAGAAAAATGGATAAGAAACTATCCCTAGAGATAGGGTTACTAGCCATGACCTTATCTCCAAGAAAACCAGTGCTTTATTTTGTAAATCATTTACAAAATTGCAAATAGTATTATAATAAAAACTTCCCTAACAATAAAATTTCATATGGCTGTATGTGTGTCATTGGAAGTGGTCTTAGGTGTATGGTAAAGAAAGCCTTAAATAAAAAGATTTAAAACAGTTCAGTTTACACCTTGAAGATTCACAAAAGTTAGGTACTAGGTGTTAAACAATAACTGACCATAAAAATGTATTAACCTGATCTTGGAAATATGCCGTTAGCCTTGGATGATTTTGCTCTTTACTGTGCCAAATGACAGGATGTTATCTGTCCTATCCGTGATTGCTCCACTAAACATATCTTCTAAGAATTTTAATGCCTGTTTCATTATGCATAAAAATCCTTGCTTGAGAGATGCATAATACACTCAGATTCAAACTGCCTCTGTGTTTGTTTCTGTTTGTCACTGAAAGACTCCGGAAGCTCAGGCCCCCAAGATCTCAGTCCAGGACCGCAACGACACCAATCACCAGGCGGGGTCAAACGCTTAATGCAAACAGCATGAGGTTTTATTGCAGTTATTTAACTAGCTCACCCCATGTTAGCTCGGGTCTTTCATCCATCCACCATGGCGGATGGCTAGGAAAGATGCAGCAAAGCTACGGCATAGAGATCTTATAGGGCAGCGTAATGGGAGCGTCTAGGGGTACGCACAGGCTCAGGATTGGTGTGCCTCCAGGCTTGGAGGGTTTGCCCTGTGTTGATTGGTCAACTGGTTGTTATGGCCCATAGGCCCTCCCAGGGCAATTGCTATGCTCTGCACGTCATTGCTGTGCACTTGTCTGTAAAGCACACCCAGAGCTGTAAAGCATAACATCACCAGCTAACTTCTGATTGGTTCCTTGCCACGAGGCAGGCAAATCTGGCCTCCTAGTGACCAAGGCAAGGTCAGACAAGCACGTGCTAGGCTTTTATGGCTGCCGAAAGGGGCAGGCATCTGACCTTAATGACTAAGACATGGTCAGACAAGCACGTGTTCAGCTTGTTCAGTTATGGCTGCCGAAATGGGGAGCTGGTCCCTTCATCACCTCCGAATCCTTACCCATGTAGCCTTCAAGGACCCTTGTCCCAGGGACCCCCATACCCAACTGGGGTGGTCTGTGGCACTGATTTATCATTTGCCTTTTAAATCTGTTTATTATAGACCTAACAGTTTGGGGTTTGTTTTTTGGGGTTTTTTGTTGTTGTTGTTTTGTTTTATTTGCTTTGTTTTGTTTGTTCGTTCGTTTGGGGGGGTGGGTTTTTTTTCTTTGTTTGTTTGTTTTTTGGTTTTTCAAGACAGGGTTTCTCTGTATTGCTTTGGAGCCTGTCCTGGAATTCGCTCTGTAGACCAGGGTAGCCTCAAACTCACAGAAATCTGCCTGCCTCTGCCTCCTGAGTGCTGGGATTAAAGGCTTGCGCCACCAACGCCCAGCCCTAACAGCATTTTTTAGACTAGAGTTTGAAAATGTATATAATCAGATCTTTCATTTTCCTTTCATCCTTTATCTTTACAGAATTCTTCTTCACTCAAAGATGAAATGCTGTATTTTCTTCTGATTTAATAATTTAAGCATTAGTGTGTAGGCTTTGAATTTTTCCTGTGACCTGAAGCTTCTCTGATAACCAGCATTAGCTCGTTTTCTTGTCTAGTACGCCAGCCCTACTACAGAGTCGGCAATACTCACTGTTTAAATCCCAACTGATTCCCCACTTAGGTTTCACAGACATTTCACCAGAAGAGTTGAGGCTTGAATACCATAACTTCTTAACCAGCAATAACTTACAGAGCTATGTAAGTTCATTTCCTGTTCCTCTACCTCAGTAGCAATTGGCTGTCAATTACTGTTTTCTGTGTTTGTAGTGGCTTGCTTGTGTTTGGGCACATTTGGTGAGAACTGTTAATTTTTTATAGACCATTGCCTTTTTTATTTTTTCTAGACTGTTTTCTTTAAAATTGTTTAGTTGTCTGAATTGATAGGGATTCGGGATACTTTTATTATAAATTACCCAGTCCTAGAACTCAAACCATCTGTCTTTTGAAAAATATTATTGCTTCTGTTAGGTGCAGATCCCATGATGAATACTAGAAAAGCAAAGTGACAGAAATGGCAGTTCTGCTAAATAGATTCACACCTTTGAAAAGTAGACATTCAAAAGAAAAAAGTCTGAATGGGTGGGTGAGTAGAATACGCTGTGTAACTTCTGTTGTCTGTAGCCAGGACTATGCTAGTGCACACAACTCCTGTCCTTCCCAGACAGCTCCGTTTCTGCACTGCCAGGGTTCAACCATGAAGATACAGGGACTTAGAGAGCAGAAAGGGGCTGCTAGAGCAGGAGTGTCTCTGGCAAACACGAGCAGGGTTAAGCATTCAATATTGAGTTATTTTTTGTCTTCTCTCTTCAGCTAAATTCTGTTCAACAGCTAGTAAGTCAGTGGAAGAATAGGATTAATGAACTGAAAAATTTAAATATGTCAACCAAAGGAGCTCTGGTGAGTATTGAAGAATTTTCTTCAAAGAAGTATCTATTGTGTATTTTGTGTTGTTGGTTTTTTTTTTTTTTTTTTTTTTTTTTTTGAGACTAAGAGCTCACTAATTAGACCAGAATGTCCTGCAACTTGCTATGTAGCCCAGGCTGATCTTGAACTCAAAGCTACCTGTCTCAGCTTCCTTCCTTCTTGCTGGGATTATAGACATTTTCCACCATGCCTAGTTTTTTATTGCTTTTTGTTTGTTTCTTGAAATGGGGTCTCATCTGGCTGGCCTGGATCTCAATGTGAAGACCAGATTGGCCTTGAACTTACAGAGATCCTTCTGCCCCTACCTCAAGTGCTGGGATTAAAGGTGTGCACTGGTTCTATTGCTCTATTTTTTAATTTTTAATATTTTATATATATGAGTGTTTTGTCTGAATGTATATGTGTATACAATGTGCCTGGTCCAGTGGAAGTCAGAAGAGGGTATCAGATCTCCAGGAACTGGAGTTACAGACAATTGAGAGCTGCCATGTGGGTGCTGGGAATCAAACCCAGGTCCTCTGGAAGAGCAGGCAGTGTTCTTAGCCTCTGAGCCATCCCACCTTCTTGGTGGAGGATGCATCATTTTAAAGGGTAAAATATCTGTGGAGAATTACCTCTGCACATGGTCATTTGTAGTTGAAGCCCTAAAACTTACTTGTTTCTCGGGAAAGTAAGGACAATTATGCTTTTTAAAAACAATTTTTAGGTAGACGTGGTAGCATACTCCCTTAGTTCCAGCACTAGAGAGACAGAGGTAGGCAGATCTCTGTGAACGCCCCTGAAATCCAAGAGAGCCAGGGCTGCTTAGAGAGACCTTGTAAATAAATAAAAGTAAAAACTATTTTTAGCCTAAGGTTTTTAACTGGGGTAAGACTATCTTTAAAAATTACAAATTCAAATACTTAAAGATGTGTTTATGCTGCCTTGCAGTTGTATAATGTTGTTTGAATTTAGTGGGGTTTAGGCCTATTCTGGCCCCAGCTGAGAAGTGACTCCATCTCCATTGATGAGAGCTCATAGAACAGTAACTGAGTCTAAGGAACTGTCTCATCCTCTGGGATGAGTGTTTCTAGCTCTTTGCTTATGTGGAAAGGGTCTGTCTGCTGCTGACCTGAGATATAACCCACCCTGGACTGGCTTTAGCACATATCATCACTGTTCATTCTTTTATCATGAGTATGGATAGACTTAAAATTGTTTAGCCACTTATTTTCCTGTTGGTGACTATTACTTCAAGAAAGAGAAGCAAGGAAAGAACAACAATAAAAGACCTCTGTGAATCTGTCGTATGAAACTGTGGAAGGGACACAGGTTGTCTGTAGTGATGAGCAACTGTGCGGGACAGGAAGTCAAGAAAGGATTGTTGTCTGTCCGGGAAGAGTATAAGGAGCCCCTCAGGGTAATAGTGATGTTCTGGATTTTGATTGGGCTGGTTATGTGTACAGGGTCATTGTAATAGTCATAATAAAGCAGTTATGTCAGTGGTTCTCAACCCCTTTGGAGTCATGTGACCCCTCACAGAGGCTGCATATCAGATACTTACAGTATGACTCATACCAGCAGCAAAGTTACAGTCATGAAGCAGCAACAGAAATAACCTGAGGAACTGTATGTATTGAAGGGTGGCAGCATTAGGAAGGTTGAGAACCACTGCTCTTGTGAGCATGATAAGATACTTGCAAGGGAATGAAGCTCAGCTTACTTGGTTTGATTAAGAAGGTCTTGGAGCCAGGCGTCCCAGCTTTTTCGTCCCAGCACTTAGGAAGTAGAGGCAGGTGGATACCTAAGACCTCAAGGCCTGTGAGTTCCAGGACAGCCAAGGATGCATAGTGAGACCCTGTCTCAAAAAAAGTCTTGGAGGGAAGGAGCCAATGAAAGGTTCCTTGGAGGGCATCTGTCAGCAGCGTAGGACAGTCTACTGGGTTGTAGTAGTAAGCTTTGTGTGACATGGGACCGCACTTGAATTGAAGCCTTTGGGTCTACTGGGCATGCCCTGGTAGCCTTTTCGTCTGTATCTGGAGTGCTTCACAAATGTAGGTTTAACCTTATAAACACTGAAGTTTACTTTCTTAAAAAGGTAATTGTATTTATTCTTGAAATTTTTACATATGGATGCAATGTATCTTGTTTTTTAAGAATGCTTTTCTGATTATAATATGTGTTGATTTTAGAAATTTAACAAGTGCAAAATTGCTCAGCCAGAGATACCATCTTTCACTTCTATACATTTTTATATAAAAGTTCATATTAGTTGGTTGTACATTTTATAGTGTATTATATCCTTTTCATGATCACATGGGCATTTTGTATGCTAGATATTTAAATGCATATTTAAGTAATACATTTTTAAAATATAGTGTATACCAACAGTACATGAGAATTTCTCATCAAGCACTGTACTATTTGTATTTTTTTTTTAAAGCTGTCTGATATAAAGGATGGAGCCAGTCAAGCAGTGCCCCCTGCGTTTGGATTTGGAAGTAAGCAATCAGGGACATTTGGGTCATCAGGTAAGAGACAGAGTGTGGCATCTTTTGCTGACTCAGAAAAGTGGGATTCTATAGGTTTCAACTTTACAAAGCCTGAATCACCACTTTAAATAGTTCTCACAAATTCCTCCATTATGGAGCCTTGAAGAACTTACTTCAACAAATGCTTGGGAAAGGCAGGTCAGAGTAAGGTGTAGTGGGGTGTCCTGTCAAAGATGCTATGGCTCAGCTAATAGAAGCACTTCTGTTTTTGAGACATGGTCTCACTGTGTAACCCTGCCTGGAACTCACCATGTAAACCCGGCTGGCTTGTGATCCACCTGCCTCTGTCCCCAGAAAACTGGGATCACAGATGTGAATGAACCTCCATGCCCAGCTCCAGAAGAACGTTTTAGGAATCTTTTCTCAGCTTCATAGGCAATGGAACACGTGCTGTACATATAATTCTAGCATTCAGAGGTTGAAGTGAAGATCAAAAGTTCACGACTGTAGGGGCAGGGCATACTCTTCTAGTCCCTAGTCCCTGAACACAGAGAAATCCTGTCTCGAAAAAACAAATAATAATAATAACAAAAAAAAAAAAACAAAGTTGAGGGCCAGCCTGACCCTCATAGCAGCACTCTGCCTCAGGGATCTGTGTCTACACATGTCTGAAATAAGAGAAAGGAGTAACATGGCTACATTTATGACTGTAATCTATTTTTGTAGGTTTTCCAGTGAATAACAGCAGCAGCAATAATGTTCAGAACTTTAGTTTTAAAACAAGCTCTGGATTTTCCACTGCCCCGTCTGGAAGCACGTCTGCGTTTGGGAGTCACCCAGCCTTTGGTGCTGGGCCCTCTGCTGGCTCTGCCATCGCTTCCTCCGCTCCAGCCTTTGGATTTAGGAAACCTGAAGCCACATCTGCTGCTTCGTTTTCGTTCAAGAGCCCTGACACTTCCAGTTTTGGATCACCTGGGTTTTCAGGGTTTCCAGCTTCCTTGGCAGTGAGTCCTTTTGGCCATGCAATGGCCCCTGCCTTCGGAAGTGGCAGTTCTGTGCCTGGTTTTGGTAGTCCTGGCCCACAGTCTCAGACTGTGTTTGCCAAACCTTCTAATGACATGTTTGGAGGTAGTAGCATGTCGGCCTCCCTCCCCGTCTCTGCCACAAATAATGTACTGTTCACACCCAGGGATCAGCTGACTAAAGAGGAGCTGGAGCAGTTTCAGTCCCAGAAATTTACTCTGGGAAAAATCCCATTGAAGCCACCACCTGTGGAGCTTCTGACTGTATAAAAGGGCAGTTTCAAATACAGAAAAGAACGGCTTTAGCCAGGCTTGTGGTGCGTGCCTGTAGTCTGGGAGGCTGAGAGAAGGAATGCCACAAACTCAGGGCCAGCTTGGACTGCACAGAGTAAGTAATAAACCACCCAGGTCTGTGTGAGACCCTCCAAGAAAAAGATCTGAATGGTTTTTAAAGAATGTTTTTCTAGTGCTGGGCATCACTAGGCCCTTACACATGCAAGTTCTCACTGAGCCTTACTCCAACCCTAAATATGAATTTTAAGATTGTCTTGGGTGATTGATATGCATATATGAGGAATGTAAGCTTTTAGTAATTTGATGGATTTTCAAGGTTAACATTTTTTTTGAAAACCTAGCTAAATAAAGCACAGCCAAAAATCTCAGTAAGCAAGGGAAACCTTTTGTACTGCTATTATGAGTGGAACTGAAAAGTATAGTGTACTGAATAAAGTAGTTTTTTCATTCTATACTGACTTACTATCCATCCCTTACTAGGGATGTGGAGAGTGGATGCTGGAGGTCAAACCCAGGTACAGTGTCTTATGCATGCCACTGAGCTATATCCCCCAACCGCTAATCTCTTAAAATTCAGTGTATGGGTGTTTTGCCTGCATGTATGTCTGTGTACCACTTGCATGCCTGATGCCTGTGGAGGTCAGAAGAGGTTGTCAAGAGTCCTTGGAACTGGAGTTACAGATTGTGAGCCACCATGTAGGTACTGGGAATTAAAACCCCAGTCCTAACCTCTGAGTTATCTCTCTGGTCCTGATATTTTAACATGGGGGGAGAAACATGGAAGGTGCTGAGGAGATAGCTGAACGGGTAAAGCAATTGCTGCATGCATGCGAGGACCTGAGTTTGGGTCCCCAGCCATTAGGTAGGTGTGGCAGTGCATCAGTCTATCACACCAACACTGGAAGGGCAGAGACAGGTGGATGCCCAGAACTTGCTGACCAACCATTCTAGCTGGATCAGTGATTTCTAAAAACCCTGTGAAAACTAAGGGTGGAGCATGACAAGGATAGACACCCAACCCCAGCCTTTGATGACCGCACATACCTGTGCACAAACATACACGTGCATGTATCAGACCTTACCTAGTGAAAGGTGGGCACTCCAAATATTCATGCATGCATGCAAAAAATTGAGTTCCCAGAGGATCCAGATTTTAGTCCATTTTAACCAGCGTGACTCCCATCTAACTGTTCAGGGGCATCAGCGCGTGCAACCAAACTCATACTCAGGGTCTGATTTTATGCTTGATATTTACAACTCTCCTTGTAATTGGCAAGTAGAATATAAAGCGTTCCTCCTTTGGTCTTGTGTTCCAACAAATAGAACCTAGGCATTCTGCCCCGTGAACCTTAGGGCCTCAAATGAGACCTGCTTGTAGGTGAATGCTTAGTCAGTTTTCCTCGTGAGCTCCGCATACTGGAACTCTAAAGTATAAATGCAGTATCTGCCGGTACCTGCTGTCCTTCGGAGGAGGCTTGCTGTACCCTCCATGTGGCAGAGGGAGAAACCGAGAAGTGATGCAGGCTGTGTCCTTACACAGAGTGAACCTGTCCTCTCAAGGCCATCCATAAGGGTCTTCTTAGGGCCACCTGAGTACAGTCACACTGGCGATTACGTCTCAGCATAGGAATGGGAAGGGTGCATTCTGAGCCTAACAATTGATCACTGGCTCCTTAGGTTCCAGTTAACTCCAAGTCTTTAAGGCTCTAAGGATATACACAGAGGACCTCATTAGTCTCAAGTTTGTCAGATTATAATAACAATATACCTGCCAGGCATAGTCCTTTGTAATCCTAGGGCTAGGGCTAGCCTAGTCTTCTTGGTGAGCTCCAGGCCAGTAAGCTACCCATTTAGAAAACAGGGTAGATGGCACCTGAGGACCAACACCAGAGGTGGCCCTCTGGCCTCCACAAGCATGTGCATGTCCGTGCACACACATGCTTATCATGTACATGAAAAACCCTGGGTCACCTTGGGTCTGTTATACCCAGAGGATATATCCAGGCTATGGGGCCTTTCCACTGGCCAGGGCTTGGGAATAAACTGAGTATTCCAGGTGATCCCCTAGGCAAGTTTGGGAAACAAGCCTATCTAGAAGCATTTTTAGCTACTTCAAATATTTGACTTGTAAGCTTGTTTTAATTTCGACTCTGTTTCTGTGGTCCTGCACCTAATTGAAAAAAAAATTACCAAATAGTGTAAAGTCAAAAAATGCTACGAGTTAGCTAAAAATCTAAAACTAAAAGCAGCATATCCCACAGTGTAAAACCAAACTGTATTCATGTGCACTGACACTGGTGTCAGGAGCTAGCCAACTTAAGAATTCCTAGACTCCGGGGGGCTGGAGAGATGGCTCAGAGGTTAAGAGCACCAGTTGTTCTTCCAGAGGTCCTGAGTTCAATTCCCAGCAACCACATGGTGGCTCACAACCATCCGTAATGAGATCTGGTGCCCTCTTCGGGTGTGGAGATATACATGGAAGCAGAATAATGTTGTATACATAATAAATAAATAAAATAATAAAAAAAAACAATTCCTAGACTCAAGTAGACTAGAGAAAGCTGACCTAACTAACCCCTAGAGAGACACAAGCAAGGGCTTGTGTCACATTTGTGCTCATCTGTCAGCAAGAAGCAGTTGTAGGGGAGCTGAGCAACTAATGAGTCTCCCAAACAACTCACTCCCTTCACAGCAGCAGCTTCTTCACTCACTCAAGCGTGCCCTGAGAACTGATTAGGAGACGTGAGCTGGGCATCTGCTGAACTGTATAAGAACTACCTCAGCAGTTCTTGGCACACAAGACATCTGGCCCCCAAAAAGAAAGTAAGTACAGGTTTAAAAGGCATATAAGCCAGATGTGGTCTACAATCCCGGCAGTCAGGAGAACAACAGATTGTCTTGAGTTTGAGGTCACAGTTCCAGGGCAGCATGGCCTCAGAGTAAACTCTTGGCTTTAAAAGGCACATGATTTAGCTACACCAAAGAATGACAGTTCTGTTTAAAACATCAGTGATAATTTATATATTGGAATATAGCCTTTTTTTAAGTGACCTGTAAGAACAAAATAACTGGAAAAGATTCTGTAAACAGCCTAAAAAGGGTTCTATTAACTACTATGCAGGATGTGATCATATATATATGTATGTGTATGCATATATGTACACATACATATATATGTATTGTAACAGGCAGTGTCCTATTTTATATATGTGGGCTAATTTCATCTTGCCTATGATCTAGGTGCTGTAACCATGATCTGCATTTTCTAAATGAAAATACCAAGATCTGGAGACGTTAAATGCCCACCTGAGGTCAATCAGCTAACAAGAGACTGGATTGGATTCCTTGTCACACCACTGGGGGTTGCTCCTGGGTTTGAGTCCTTCCTCTGTTTTGTCAGTATTTGCTGGACACGCATTGCTTTGGGATGTGCTCCGTCAGCTTTCCTCTCACCAGAATTCACTGCACCAGAACAGTGCCATTGGTGAAGATCAGTACCCTAAGATGCAAAGTAGTGCAGGTCTCTCGGGAGACGCGGAGCTCTGCACTCCCCCCCAAAGCGCCACCCCATTTGCTCAGATGCAAAGGCACTGAAAGAGAACATGAGAGTGCCAAAGACTCCATGGAGTCTCGGGGGCAGGGGGCTCACACAGCCAGGTGTGGGGGTGTTGACTGTGATGCTGGGTGGAGGCCAGTGCCAGTACTGGACCACTTAGCTAGTCCACATCTCAGCAGCAAGCTTCTAAGCAAAGAGACAGAAGAAAGGGTTTGAGGTGAGTCATCTTTACCTTGTCTTTATACCAGCTGGGTGAGATGGAGCAAGCTAACTGTAAGTCTTATCCAGAGCCAATAGCATCCATGTCCGTGATTATGGGAAGGCTAAATTTGAAACAGTATAAGTGTTCAGCACAAAAACTTATGGTCCAAATTTCATTAATAAGGAAAATAACACTGGGTCTTTATAGAAAAGCTGACAGGCAGAAACTTGCAGGGAAGTGATGTCCCCTACCCTCCTGGCTAACATTGTCTTCAATGTTCCATTTTGTTTTGAGGTAGAATCTCACTGTGTCTCTCATGCTGACTTTCAACCTGCAGTCCTCGTACCTCGGCCTCCCAAGTGTTGAGGCTCAAGCATGTGCTACAATGCCCGGCCAGCCTAAGTGGTCTGAGGCAGTCTTAGTTACTGTTCTTTTGCTGTGAAGAGACACCATGACCATGGCAACTCAGTAAGAAAGCATTTAACTGGGGCTGGCTTACAGTTCCATTATCAGCAAGGCAGAGAGCATGGGACAGGCAGGGGACTGCTAGAGAAGTAGCTGAGAGCCACATACATCCTGACCCATCGGCAGAGAGAGACATTGAGTTTGACCCGGATTTTTGAAACCTCAGCATTCAACCTACAATGACACACTTCCTCCAACAAGGCCACACCTAATGGTTCTAATCCTCAGAGTTCCACTCACTGGGAACCCAGTAGTCAAACATTCTGAGCCTACTGGGGGACCGTTCTCATTCAGACCACCACCTACACATCACTCCAATGTTACTTCTTTATACACAGCCTAATGACTATAATAATGAGCAATGGTATACTATTTTGTATCTTATTACGTACAAAACATCTTGAAGAACTTTCCATGTTAGTAGCATACAGATTTATATGGCTGTTGTCCATTACTGACTGATTTAACCATACCCCCAGTTACGGGTCGACAATATGGAAGTGGCAGATTCTAGAACATAGTTCTTTACACCATTGGGAGTATAACTGAAAATGCTGAGTAAAAATTGTGAATTACTAATTTTGTTATTAAATGCCCTCTGCTTCCCCACAATATAGGTCTTGAAAACAAGCCGCTGTTATTAGAGAAGAGCGGGTGCCAATGGCTTTGCTGTAATTAATTTATTTAGCAAAAAGAACCACACGGGTAGAGGGCTATTTATGGGTTCAGGGCTTGAAATGTCCCCACCGCCCCTGCGGTAGAATTCTAGGTCCCCAGCTAGTGGTGGTGGTGTTCCAGATTGTGGGAACTTGAGGCCTAGCTGGGGGAAGTATGTCAGTAGGGGTGGGCATGTGCTTGTTGACTGCCATGTGTAAACGGCTCTGTTCTACTGTGTCCTTCCTGCCATGAGCTGAAGCCAGGGTTCCAAACAGCCCTTAAGTTGTTTCTCTAGGGTACTCAGTCAGCTATGGTGGAAGCAGCTAGGGCAGGGGTTGATCCGCCATGTTTCTTTGAAAGTATAGGGTGTGCTCTGCCAAGTTTATTTTTCATTAATTATTTTTGACACAAAGTCTCACTGTGTAGCTCTGACTGCCCTGAATTCACTATGTAGAGGCTAGCCTCAAACTCAATCTGTTTGCCTCTGCCTCCCAAGTGTATTGCATTTAAAGGAGTATGCCCCTATGCCCGCTTGCCACCATGTTTCTTTTAACACTCTTTCAAGGAGCCCCAGAACCAGTATGATGGTTAATTTTACTTAAAGATGCCTAGATGCCTGGCAGTGGTAGTTCAAGCCTTGAATCCCAGCACTCAGGAGGCAGAGGCAAGCAGATCTCTGTGAGTTTAAGGCCAGCCTGGTCTGCATAGAGAGTTCCAGGACAGCCAGGGCTACACAGAGAAATACTGTCCCAAAAGAAAAGAAAGGAAGGAAGGAAGAAAAGAAAAGAAAGACACCGAGATAGATAAACCCCCCTCTGGGTGTGCCCAAGGGCTTGTTCAGAGAGGGTTTACTAAGTGGGGGTGGGGGTTTGAGGAGAAAGGGAGAAAGAGTGCTTGTACTCTGTCTGTGTCTCTTCCTCTCTCCCTCTTCCCCCCTTCTCTTCCCCTCCCTTCCTCTCTCCTCCCTGCTAGCTGCCAAGGTGTGAGCTGCCCTGCCACTCTCTCACCTCATGATTGCTGAGAACTGAAGCTGTGAGCCAGTCTTTCTTTACACTGATGAAGCCTGACATCTCACCAAGGCTCTGCTAAGCAGTGCTGTGGCCCCACTGCATGGGCGCTGTTCTGGGCACATCCGAACTAGAGAAGAGCACTGCCAAACAGCATTGCCAGTGCCCCCGAGGTTGTGTCTGTGCTCTGCAGACCAGTTTTACAAAAGTGTTTGATGCGACTGAATCTGCAAGCCTGGCACCAGACCAGAGATGCATTTCATGAGACAGGCCAGGGAGGCAAAGCTCCCTAGGGAGAGATGCCACCTGAGGCAGCTGTGTGGCAGGGAAAATAGTGGCAGGCCTTGACTTCTGGAACTCCAGCTTTCCAAGTGGCGCAGAGCTTCTGACTAGCCAAAGCCGAGACCACAGGGAGAGGAAAAGTCGGGAGTGGGGAAAGGCTACCCGGGATGATTCTGCTCTCTAGCCTCACATACTTCTTTGACTGGGGTACAGACCACAGCCATCAACAGGTGCTCTTTTATCACCCCTGAAACTTTGACTCTGCTTCCTCCACGCCTCCCCAGCCTCACCATCTCCCTTCTGAGGTCTGTCATCTCATCCAAGCTCGTCCTCTGCTCGTGCTGCTAATCCCTGTCAGCAGCAGTCCCTCTCTCCAAGCCTTCCACAGAATGTTCACTCTGGATGCAGAATCTCCTTCCAGGAAGAGACCAGTGCAAACCTCATGGTCCCAGCTACTCTTATTCTGCTTCTTTCAGGGCTCACACTTAAACACGGTGAGACACATGCACATGAAACCACCACCAGAGCCATTTCCATTGTGTCCCCAGGAGCTCTGCAGCCTGGGTGGCTGCTGACACTAGAGATAGGGCCGCTTTGCTCAGTGTAAGGAAACAACTTTCACATGGAGTCACTCTAATTTTTTTATTAAATTTTATGTATGTATTGCCTGCCTGTATACCACATATGTATGTGTATCACATGTGTTTTGTGTAACGTGTGCTTGGTGCCTGTAGAGGTCAGAAGAGAGCATCAGGCCCCCCAGGAACTGTAGTTAGATGATTGTGAGCCACCATTTGAGTATTGGGAATTGGTCCTAGGCCCTCTACAAAAACAACAAATGTTCTTTTTTTTTTAAGATTTTATTTATTATGTATACAGTCTCCTGCCTGCATGCAGGCAGAGGGCACCAGATCTCATTCAAGGCAGTTGTGAGCCACCATGTGGGGGATTGAACTCAGGACCTCGGGAAGAACAGTCAGTGCTCTTAACTGCTGAGCCATCTCTCCAGCCCCAACAAATGTTCTTCACTGCTATGCCATCACTTGTAGCATGAAAAATAAGAGCCCAGAGACAATGGGGTTCAAGCTTCGAGCTGAAGATCAGAAGAGCAAAGCAGCCAAGTCACTAGCTCTTACCTCTACCTTAGGCTGAAGGGGACCCTGTCTGAGCGCTCTCACCAAACCAACCTTCCTTTCCTCCGTGTGGCTGGAGAATGAATGCTTCCTATCCTCAATGTGGCTGAAAAATGAATGCCAGCTCTGAGAACCTGTACCTGTCTTAAATACCTCTCCTGAGTCCTGCAATTAAAGGCATGAGCTCTCTTTTCTCTTTAGACTGACCCTGGTTGGACTTAAACTCAGAGAGATACATCTACCTTTGTCTCCTGAGTCCTGGGATTAAAGGTGTGTGCCACTACTACTTGTCTTCTATGGCTAACTAATATGCCTGCTTTGCTATTTTGATCTCTGGTGGCTTTAATAAATCATAAATAATGTATCACCACAATCATGGGAGCTCCATTTTAGTTATTTTTTATTATATATTTGTATGTATGGGTTTTTGCCTGTATGTATGGTTGTGCACTAAGTGCATACAGTACCATTGGAGACCAGAAAGCATCAGATCCTCTGGGACTGGAGTTGTGGATGGTTCTGAGTTGCCATATGATTGTTGGGGATTGGACCTGGGTCCTCAGGAAGAGCAGCAATGCTCTCAATTGCTGAGTCATCTCTCCAGCCCCTGGAGTAGCTGGAGTAAAGATCACCTGTGCTCCTCTGTCAGTAGTTGGTAGTAACATTTTATGGACTGACTACAGTTTTAACTACTCATTTTTTGGATTGGCAGTGGATTGTTTCCAGGTTTAGGCATATTTTTATTTTTTATCTTGTATGTGTAAGTTCATTCTGCATATATAAATATTCACCACGTGCATGCCTCGTGGCTTCGGAAGTCAGAAGAGGGCATCAGATCCCTTGGTACTAGAGTTGCAGATGGTTGTGAGCCACCATGTGAGTGCTGGGAACCCATCTTCTGTGAGAGAAAACAGTGCTGGTGGCCTTTATGCCATCTCCCCACCCCCAAGTTTCAGCATTTTTAAATAAACAGACATCAGTGTGGAAGTCTGTGTGGTCACTGACTTTTTTACAAATTTACAAAATGAGAAAGAAACCTCCTCTTTACAGCATCTCCTGCGTTCTCCCCAGTCCCTTCAAAGCCTTTCTGCCCTGACCCGAGGGGCTCCAGTAATTCGTGAGTCCAAGGTGGATCAGCCTGAAAATAATAGGCGGCAAAGAAAGAACGGGACCAAGCAGGTTTTCTTGTCAAGGCCCATTTATTGATTATTACAAGGGGTTTTTATAGAAAAAGGAGGAATGAATGTTAATTGCTCTCAGACAGGTATCCAGAATCTCCTGTGTTAAGGAAGTGGGGGAAGGGATAGGTGTTAGTTGCTTCTCAGGCCAGGTATCCGGAATCTCCTATGTTTATCTCAAGCACTAACTAAGGAAATGGGGGAAGGTGTTAGTTGCTTCTCAGGCCAGGTCCCGGAACCTGAGGGGTGGGATGCTAGGCTAGCTGGCGGCTAGCTAGGCATGGGGGGTCGCCAAGGCTGGCTTCTGACACCTTTCCTGCTTACTCCTCTCCCTTGTCCTCACTATGGCCCCCTTTGACTGCCTCCCATGTAGACATGCAACTTAATGCTGGTGCTGAGGACCAGCGGTCTTGCAACCTTATAGGATTTGACTTTGGAAAATGCCACTGGAACATTTGCTAAGGTGGTGCCAGTCCCAGGATTTGGCTGTGGCTAGGAGTTGCTTCAGAGCTCAACCTGGTCAAGAGTCCAAGGCTGAGCAACCACAGAGCATCCTCCTCGGGAGCAGGCAGGCGCGGGCGCCAAGAGAGGCAGTCCAAGTTTCCCTACACGTGGCATGTGTGTCTTTTACGCTCATGACATTGATGTTTGAGCATTTATATAATGTCTGATCTATCCCCTCCTCTCAATACTCTGGTCAGCCTCCCGGGCATCACTACATCTGACCACAACCTGCCATAAAGCCTGGCACAGAGAGGACAATAATTTGTTGGCTGAAAGGTGAGTTCCCATTGAAAGTGGCCCTCCCTCATTCTTAGGGAATAACCATCCCACTTTGTGGGATCCAGACAATAAAACAATCAGCTCTAGACAAATATAACTGAATCCAAAAGATGAGGAAAGAAACGGGTCTTTATTAGAAGAAATAGCCCAAATGCTAGCACTGTAAGAGAACCAAAGTACACTGCCCTGGTTGGGTGATTGTAGCTTCATTGCCAAACCAAGACCATGCTGCTGTAGCTGGGAATTCACTGGTACTAGTGTACAGTGTGACTTCTCTTTTGAATTGTGATTGTTGCAGAATTTAATCCAATGCGATGAAATGCGCCTCTTTCTGGTGGGCTCTCAGCATGCTGACAACTGTATAGGCCTGTGTGAACACCACACACTCAAGAAAGAACCTTAGAAAGCTCGCTCTCTCCCTTTGTCGGCAATCCCCAGCGCTCATGCAGAACCAACCTGCCTCACACTGTAGGTTTGTTGTTTGTTGAGAGGCCCCCTTTTCCTGTTTGCCTTCTTTCCCTCGGTGTAATACCCAAGATTTGTACTTGCTATTACAAGCATCAGCAGTCTGTAAAAAGGAGTTCTTACTTGGTCTAAATAATAAAAACCAAGAGTCAGATACAGAGGAAAACGCTGAGACATCAGAGAGAAGGAGCAAACCAAAGAAAGCCACTTTTACCTCTTTACCATCTCAGAGGGCCAGAAAGAGTTCCTGTTTCTTCCCACTTATATTCTCTCTCTGCCCAGCTATCTCACTTCCTGTCTGTACTTAGCCATCTCATTTTCTGTCTGTCTGCACAGACCTCCAGACAGTCTTATTTGTACAAGCAAGACATCACGCCAGCAGTCTGCATTTGAGTATTCTATATGTGGACAGTACAGCTTTACTCATTTGTGAGTGTGTGAGGCAGAGTGCTTATTCATGAATGTGCAGTGCACATATGTCCTTGCGTGTGTGAGTGGAGACCAGAGTCTCAAGTGTTGTCCTCAGTACACCTGTCTACCCCCTTTGAGACAAGGCATTATACGGAACTGTCCTCCAAGGCCAACTGCAACCATCTTCAGAAGTCCAGCTGAACCGGGCAGTGGTGGCGCAGGCCTTTAGTCCCAGCACTCAGGAGGCAGAGGCAGGCAGATCTCCGTGAGTTTGAGGCCAGCCTGGTCTACAGAGCTAGTTCCAGGATAGGCTCCAAAGCTACACAGAGAAACCCTGTCTCGGAAAACCAAAAGAGGAAAAAAAAAAAATAGAAAAGAAAAAAAAAAAGTCCAACTGAGCCTGCTCACCAAAGGTCACCTCAGCTGGTCTTGCTGACCTTTGACCTTTCCTCCTGGCTGGGAGGGTCACAAGACCCTCACCTGAGTATCCCAACCAGTTGGAAGCAAGTCTCCCCTAATTGCAGGTAGTCGCAGGTTCTCTGGGAGGGAGACAAGATAGAGATGGGGAAGGGTCCCATTACATCGTCTCTGCTAAGTGCAGGCCTTCACCGTGACCAAGTCGCCCATCCTCCTGCCTATAAGCCCCTCACCCATTGCTCTGTAAGTAGGCCGAATAAACTTATTGGTTGCCCTACGGTGTTGCAACTATGGTCTTGGAACCTTGGGGCAAGGTAAGTATTGTTTACCGAGGGAAGGAATTTTGGCAACACAAAGTCTCTCATTGGCCTGAAGCTCAACATTTAGGCTTAGAAAGCCTCCGGGATCCTCCTGTCACTGCCTCCCAGCACTGAGGTTCCAACAAGGCTGGCATTTTTCCAGGGGTCACAGTGATTGAACTTAAAAGTCCTTGTGCTTTCGAGGAAAACACTTTTCCCCACCAATGCCCTTTGTGGATATTTGGATGTAGGTCGGCTGTGAATGTGCCCTCTTCTCCCCAGTAAACTCTGAGAAGTGAGAAGACTGTGGCCAGTCCGTTCTCCCCAGGGCTGTCCATGAGATGCTTTTCAACAACTCACATCAATTTACAAAATAATGGGAGCCGTTGTGACACTTCCATGCAGCGTGTGCTCCATCAAATCCAACCACTTCTCATGCTTTCGTTACATCGCTTAGCAAAATACAAGACACTGTTCAATGTGCATTGCAGACAAGGATGGATAGTTTTTAGCTTAAGTTCTATGCAATGTTAAGGGCATTTCTAACCTAGCAAAGTATTTGTTTTTTATCTGAAATTCACGTTTGGCTGCCTACCCTGCATTATTTTCTGGCAATTATATTTTAATTGCTCCAACAAAATCAAATTTGATTGGTCTACCTCTCTGAATATTTATTTGTCGTGACCTGGCATGTCTCAGCTTTAACCCACGACAACCATGAGGTTCCACCTGAGTGGGGGTGTGTGGACCTGGAAGCTCCGAGCAACCCAATGGCGGTAAAGACCAAACACAGGCATCTTGTCATGTTCAGAGAGCTCTCAGTTCCATGTTGTAGAACTAGAGTCATTTCTTTATTAGCCATCTTTTCTGGTGTTTCTTAACCATCCTGCCAACACTACGAGGGAACCATTTCTCTTTGTTCTCTCTGCTCTCTGGTCGCTGGCCCCTAACTCTTAACCTTCCCTACAAGTTACTCACACACCTCTGCCCTCCCTGCCCAGGTGAGGGCCTATTGAGATGCTTAAGTGCATAGAGATGCAAATAAGAGGCACATTACCCTGAGGTCATGGTAAATAATAGTAGCCCTACTGGCATTAACAATACAATGGTGAGCCGGAGCTTTCCGGTGGTCCATGTTTACAGGAGCTAGAGACTGGGCCCCAAAATATTCCATAATAGAATTATTCGGTCCCCCACATTTATTTAATAATGTAGGTTTGTAATAATAATTATATTCTTATCTTTTATTTCTGTTTTATTTTCGTGTGTGTGCGCGTGCGCGCATGCGCGCACGCGTGCTCCATGTATGTGCACCATGTGTATACAGTGCCCAAGGAAGCCAGAAGAGGGGATCAGATCCTCCTGTAACTGGAGTCACCGGAGGTTCTGAGCTGCCCGATGTGGGTGCTGGGAACTAAACCCAGGTAGTCTGCCAGAGCAGAAGTGCCTTTAACATACCTCTCCAGCCCACGCAATAATAATTTTAAACAATACAGACATGTGCATAATTAAAAGGAATGCTCTTGTCATGGTAGTTCAGCAACTTTATGAACATACAACAAGCCACTCTACTGGACACTCTCCACCTCAAAATTACCTGAAGCACAAAAGACACAAGAAAATGGTGTCCTTTTCCAGAGAAGCCTTAGGAACCTCTTCACCTGCTGGCCTTCAGCAAAAGAGCAGATACTGAAGGGACCAGCTTCCCTTTTGGCAGCCATAACAGCCGAACACGTGCTTGCCATAAACCTGCCTTAGGCACTAGAAAGTCAGATTCCTATCTCGTGACAAGGAGCCAATCAGAAGTTAGCTGGTGGCGCTATGCTTTACGACCCTGGGTGTGCTTTATGGATAAGCGCACAGCAATGACGTAGAAAGCATAGCAACCACCCTGGGAGGGCCTATGGGCCATAACAACCAGTTGACCAATCAACACAGGGCAAGCCCTCCAAGCCTGGAGGCACACCAATCGTGAGCCTGTGCGTACCCCTAGACACTCCCCTTACGCTGTCCTATAAGATCTCTTGGGAGGCCCTAGGAGCCGTCTTTGCTAGCCATCCGCCATGGCGGGGTGGGTGAAAGACCCGAGCTAACATGGGGTTAGCTCGTTAAATTACAATAAAGCCTCATGCAATTTGCATCAAGCTTTCGCCTCCATTCTGTGACTGGGGTGGCCGAGGTCCTGGGCTAAGATTCTGGAAGCCTGGGCTTTCCAAGGGTCTTACAATACCTGCTTTCCAGGAATGTGCTTTTCCAGTGAGAACGTAGAAGAGTGTCACAAGCATTGGTATTAAAGATCAAAAGCAATGGCAGTAATCTCCTGAATGCTTTGAACCTGACAGATCACTTGGCACCTGAGGTGCAGCAGGACTATCCTGGGGCATGTGGAAGCTTTGAACCAACCATTGAGCAAGAAGGAACTCAGGGAAACCAAAGGGGTTTTCTTTCCACATAGATACTGTCAAGAGCCAAGATGGGAGACAGAAAAGTGAAGGACATGTTCGGGTTGGTGAGGAGGCAGCCTGTCCACACAAGGAGCAGCCCAGTGAGCTGCTGGGGCACCAGCAGACTATGGCAGGTGAGGAAGCGTGCCCCAACCTGAGGCGTGGGGTTCTGTTGTTTAGGTAGGTAGTGGGGAACCATGGCAGGGCCTTGGGTCTGGGTAGCTTCTCAGTTTGGGTATGTTTGGGGGGGCAGATGACAAGGTGATAGAGACGTAAGAGCAGGGTGAGGTAGCTGTCATGAGGACCCAGCCTCCTGGGCAGCCACGGGCACAAACAGACACCATCTAACCGGAAGTGACCTGCATGCTCGCTCCGAAAAGGAATGCTCATCCCCCCACATTGTTTCCTTTTATTGACTTCCCACTTTATTCTTGGAGGCAGGGCAGACAGAAACCTGGTTAAAGACAGGAGAAGTTGGGATATTCAAAAAGAGGTGCATTGCCACCTTGTCGGAAGCGCTCTGTCTGTTCTTCAGTGAATGGCATGTGTAGCAGCTTGCCTCACCGTTTCTCCACTCTGGGCCTTGCAGGAAACCCTCCAGGGAAGCCCTCATACTCGGTGCAGGCCGGTACCTTTCTGCTGACCTGACTAAATCCAGATAATGATCCGCCTCGGTCTTTTTAGCAGCTGTGGTGTCCCATCCCACTGTATGAACCCATCATAATTTAACCCCTCCTTTTTTGATGGACAGGGAGGCTTTTATAGCAATTTACAAATAATTTCAGGGTGCAGATTTTGACCACACACTCAGACTCACACAGTTCTTTCTTCACTGGCCACATCAAGCACATGACTGCTGAGTGGTGGGTTTTGCGTTTTTAAGGAACTTTGCATCACGCCACCATCATGTCACACTGTTGGGTTCCTATGACCACTGTGCAGAAGGTGAGAGAGCCAGAGGCTGCAGCATCTGGACTGACTTTTTCGTCACTGTCTTCTGCTCTGCAGGTGTAATCCCATGTTAACCCTGGCAGCTTGGTATGTCCTGCAAATCAAAACACAAAACTCCACGTGTCTCGGAAAGCTCCACGGGCCTCTTAATTCATCTTGGTCCCCTGAGGTCCGGTTCTCCTCTCCTAGTCAATTCTGCATCAGCCTGAGTTCCACCATAGCAGTCCACACAAAGTTAGTCACTGGCGGTGGCCCTGGGCTTTTGTTTCGTTTTGCGAGACAAGGTCTCACCACATAGCCCAGGCTGATCTGGAACTTGGGGTCTCCTGCCTCAGTTTCCAAAGCACTAGAACTTGGTGCCTGGACACTAAACTCAGTGCTTCACAAAATGTTGTGACGAAAAGAAGGAAAGAAAAATTGAAATTTCTGATTTTCTTTCTTCTTTACTGTTGCCTAAGGGCTGCCTGTGAGTCAGGCTAGAAGAGCCTTCCCTCACCATCCTCCCACCTCAGTCCTCCCAAGAAGCCTTCCAGAGAAGGCTCACACTTGGCACAGGCCACTGTCTTTCTGCTGACCTGACTAGATGCAATATCATGACCTCTGTCTTTCTAATGGCTGCGGTGTCACAGACCACTGTATGAACCTGTCATAACTTAGCCCCTCCTTTTTTGATGGGGTGGGGAGGGCTTTTGTAATCTTCCAACTTCTATCCCCGAAGAGCCAAGATCCAGCCCCCAGTCCAGAACCTGTCTTCTCAGCTTTGTCATAGTGCCTTGCTTTCTGATGACTGGCCCTGATTGTCCTACAGGACGATAATAACAGGACATAATGCAATGCCCTGCTCCTGCGTCATGATCTGTAGCCACCACTGAAGCCATGGCTCCCTACTTAGCTGATTTACTAGAGTATGTCTTAGGACAATGCCATGTGCCCTTTCTGCTTCAGATACCTGATTTCTTCTCCGCCCACCCTCCTCCTCCTCCTCATCTTACAAAGCTCTCCAGGCCAGTTCATGTCTGACCTTTAACATCATCCAGCGAGTTAAAGCTTGGCTGAACTTCCCATCTCTACTGCTAAAAAGTCTAGTTTTGTTCCAGGGCTTGGGGCGGGGAGGGCGGCATGAACTGTTTCCAATCCGTCCTTGTCTCTTTCCTTCGTATCCCCAGGTGTGCCCGGCTCAATGCTGTCAAGTCCACTTCCAGCTCCATGTCCTACAATAGGAGTTCCCCAATATCTCCTCCCTTCCTACCAACCCCCCCCCCCCGCTGTCACCTACCCTGCCCCAGTCGCCCACCCCACTGTTAACTCCTCAGGTTCCTCCGGAAGTTCCAGGGTGTCATGGAACACAGTGTCACTCGGGCCACATTTGCTGGGTTTTGTTTTGAACACCTTTATTTTCCTGTCACATTACAAACTGATTGAACAAGTGTTGTTCATTAATAACGAGCAAGTTTAACCAGCAGCATTGTTTCTGGTGGGCTTCACAAGCCCTGCCCTGCTGGCATTAACAGCCATCTGAAGAGATGTACCATGGGAAATGGAGTGGTGTCAGAGCTCCAAGTCTGTGATTAGTGTTCATTTGTTCTAGCTCTGTACACATTTGTTATGTCCTGAAAGGAGTGCTTTTCCCCAGCTCAGATGTCTCATTCCCATTTACTCGTGACATTTCGAAGAGAGGCGCTCTAAAGGAAAAACTCCAATTTAAAAACAAACTGCTGTGCCTAGAGAAATAAATGGCTCACAGGTAAGAGCCCACACTCAGGCAGAGAGCACAGCCCGCACATCAAGTAACGCACAACCGCCTGTAACGCCAGCTCAGCCCAACGCCTCTGGCTTCCTAGGGCTCCTGCACTCATGTGCACATACTCCTCCCTAATACACACACTCGAGAGCACACACACACACACACACACACACACACACACACACAGAGAGAGAGAGAGAGAGAGAGAGAGAGAGAGAGAGAGAGAAGTTTTAAAAGCCTTTAATATTGGCTGGGCAGTGGTGGCACACACCTTTAAACCCAGCACTCGGGAGGCAAAGGCAGGCGGATCTCTGTTAGTTCGAGACCAGCCTGGTCTACAAGAGCTAGTTCCAGGACAGCCTCCAAAACCACAGAGAAACCCTGTCTCAAAAAACCAAAAATTTAAAAAGAAGCCTTTCATACAAAATACTAAGTAATTTATTAATGTTTGAAGCAGAAGAAAAACCAGCCTGGTTCACTATATTTGCTATATTAGTCAAGAATAGATAATTGACATACATGTTTGCTAATTTGACTTACATGTTTTGTCACTTAACACTGGTGGCATTCAATTATGTCTTCCTGGTCTATAATAGACTTTTCAAAGAACAGTTCCTCTGGGAAGTGCTGAATCCTGCTCTAGCCAACAGCTCTCTGGGAAGTGCTGAAAATCAGAAAAAATCATAACTAGCATATAAAATCCCTGGATTTCATGGATAATGTTGCTTAGGATGCGATTAAAGTATAGCTAGTGGGGGCTCGAGAGGTGGCTCAGCAGTTAAAGGCACTGGCTGCTCTCCCAGAAGATCGGGGTTCAATTCTCAGCACCCACCTGGCAGCTCACAGCCATCTGTAAGTCCAGTTCTGAGGGATCTGATTCCCTTTTTCTTGGGCAGTGAGCACATACATGGTACACAAACATACATGCAGGCAAAACATCCAAGTGCATAAAATAGTACTAAAAATGTAAATATACATATAGCTACTGGGGTAGGTGGCATGGTTCAGTAAGTAATGACACTTGATCAAGGCCCAAATCTGAGCTTGATCCTCAAGACCCACAAGGTAGAAAGAATGGACTGACTCCCAAAAGTTGTCCTCTGACCACCACACTCTAGTGTGGCACGCTAGCACACACACACACACACACACACACACACACACACACACACACAAACACACACACACACTCACACACGCATGCATGTACGCACACACACACACACACACACATACACACACATACACACACACACACACACACACAAATAAATGAATGGTTTTTTAAGTATGGCTAGTAGGTACAAAGATAAACATTGAGTAAAAAATACATATATAAACGGTACAGATGTGGTGAAACTACAAGGTGATTTAAAATAACCGAACTTGAGAAGGCCCGGCTCTCTCTCACGCTGCCTCCACACCGTGGGCTTCATCCATGTGAAGTGCTATGCCGCCCTGTTCCTTGCCCACCCTTCCTTCTGCTCTGTGTTAAAGCACTAGGTACGGCACAGCAAGGTAACTTAGTGGCTGGCTTTCTCGCTCTCCTGTTTCTTGCTGAGCTGAGGCTAGGCGAGGGCACCAAGGAGGAACTTAGCTGAAAGACTCATTGTGACACATTTGGGTATCAGAAAAGGCCACTGGGAATCCATCTGCCCCGTGGCTAGTGAAGTTAGATTTGAGATGCCTTTAAAAAGGGGGGGAGCATGGCAATGATGTCTTATGCAGCCCTGGGAAGCTGACTTCTTGTCACAGGGCTGTGTGGCCTGGAGGCATTGCAGCACCAGGCTCATGCTCAGGCAGAGAAGTCCCATGACTGCACAGAGCTGCACTGTCACTCTGTGTCAGCAACCCTGATTAAGGGAGTGGACTCTGAGCCATCTTCCTGTTTTATTGGAAGAGCATGCTTGGTCTTGCAGGACTTAGCTTGGCCATTATAATTTATTAACATAATTATTTTCTATAAGGCTGTGATATGACTCACAAAACTACAGTATGGCTGGACATAGCAGCGCACACCTTTAATCTCAACTCTTGGGAGATAGAGACAGGTGGATCTCTGTGAGTTCAAGGCCAGCCTGGTCCACAGAGTGAGTGCCAGGACAATCAGAGCTACAGATTTAGAGCAGAGTCTGGGAAGACAGGAAGGAACGGAAAGACAGGAAACATTTCCAGAAGCTGAAGCTGAAAACTGTACCCCAAAATGAGTTCTGTGTGGGCTTTAGTTGGTTGCTGGTGGTAGCATATTTCTGTTTGTCTTCATTGTTAGTGAAGTGTGTAAGCGGGGGTGGCATGGGAACGGTGAGTGCTGAGAAACTAGCAGGGCATTGTGAGTTACCCAGTGTGAATGCTGCATCCGAGCTCTGTTTCCCTGGGAGAAAGCAGTTTGTGTCCTTACCCCACCCCAAACCTCCTTGCCAAGCCCCTTGTTGGTTTTATTTTATTAGAAACAAAGTCTTAAGACAAGGTGTAGCCCAGGCTGGCCTTGAACACACAATCCTCCCGCCTCCCAAGTGCTGTGATTACAGGCCTATGCCGCCTGTCCAGATGAGAGGTTTCTCTTGGACATGAAACACCTTGAAGGAAGTCCTCAGTGATTGCCCTGTGGTGAAGCAGTGGCTTCTGGGGCCTGTGTCACACAGTGCCCTCTAGCAGAGATGGAGTTGTCGGGCCACAGGGCACATCACAATATTCTGTAGGAGACAAAGATTCTGCCCATCAGGGACACATCTCAGCTGTCCAACTTAACTCCAGGTGGATTCTGGTGGCTCTCACTGTTGGCCACACCACCACACATGGAATCAGTCAGCAGCTCTCCTGTTCTTAGCAGCGAGAAGTCAGGGAAACGCGTGCTGCCTGCCCACAGTCCTTTGCGGAGCTGCAGTCATGAGCAGGACTGGCTGCTTCACTTGTTAAGTTCAATGTAAAATGAAGCTCCCTTGTTCCATATCCAAGGACTGAGATGGGTACATCCAAACATTGAGCCAACCACTGAGCCTTTCTAAGAGTGAGACCCCGCAAGTCACTCATTTCAAAGGATGCTCTCACCCTTGTTTGAATCCATACTGTCATGAAAACAAAACAAACAACAAATAAAAACTAACAGACTGAAAAAACGCACCTCTACCTGCTCATGCTGACCCCAAAGTTGGAAACAGAAAATGCCCGAACTCTATAGAGGATGCGAGTGTTGACCACAAACTTGATGCTCTTTTTTTTCACAAGTTACTTTTTCATTTCAGCCCTCACTTTATAAGAACAATGGGTAATTAAGTGAACAAACAAGCCAGATCTCTGGATGCCCTCTGAGTGTGGTCCTTCCTGAGGCCTGGAAGTAGAGAGTTTGATTATTAGAGTTTTTCAGGGTGAATTCCCACAGAAATTTCCTTCAGGAAAAGGGGCTCATGTCCCCACAACCTAACAGAGTATGTTCATGAGAGCAGCAGGAGGGTGCTCTCCTCTGAGTGACAGGAGGTGTAGTGCTGAGAACTAGATGGATTTTCTTAAAGCTTTATTGGTATAGAACTTATGTAAAGTACAATCACTGACTTACTCGATTTTTTTTAAAATTACATTGACAGTTATGCAACCACTACTACAATCAGTTATTGAATGCAGTTGTTAACCTCAAGAGAAATCCTGCATCCATTAGCAATTACTCCAACCTTCCCAGCCATGGGCCTACTTCTGTCTTTGTGGCTCTGTGTATTCTGGACACTTCCCGTGCACCGAATCATGGAATATGTATTTTCAAAGTCCATCCATGCTATAGCACACACCATTTTGAATATGATAATTGTAAATTGGATAGGACCCCGCAAGGGATTGAGTGATTTATTAAAGCCAGGGGAGAGTTGGAATGACAGTGTCATTTTGGACATTTTGTGTTTGAGATGCTTGTTATACATCTAATGGAGTCATTCATCCATGTGTGAAGAGTAGTTAGTCATTTCCTTATGTCTTACATAGAAGTTACCTTTAAATGAACCTCAGACCTGCACAGACTCAAATAGAAAGCTAAAAATTGCTGTTGAAATTCCTAGGTGAAAATCTTTCTGACTTGATAGTGGTAAAGATTTCCAGGGTAGAACAACAATAGCAAAAAACATGGTAGTAAAGTGATAATTTTTACTTTATCAACATTTAAAACATTTATTCTTGAAATACATTTAAAAATAATCAAGTCAGAAAATGAAAGAAAATAATCGCAACACATAAAATACTCTTGCAAGTCAATAATAGGACAAATAACCTAATTTTTGAAGGATTAAATTTAAGTGTGTATATGTGTGTGTACATACACGCAAGTGCTCACGTGTGCCTGTGTCGTGGCTTCCGCGTGGAGGGTGGAGATAGCTTTGCAGAGCTGATTATTTCCTTACACCTTTACGTGGGTTCCATGGATCAATCACGGGTCTCCAGGCTTTCAAGGCAAGCACTTTTGCCTTCTAATCGTCTCAGGAGCCCCCAAATAACCCAGTTTTTACTGTAGAGCAAGGCTGGGTTATAACACAGTTTTAGAGGACCTGCTCAGTATGCAGCAAGTTGTGAGTTCAGACCTCAGCACCAAATACAAACAGAGATGGCAGAATATAGCTGTGATCCAAATGTTCAAGGAAGCAAGAGAAGTTCAAGGTCACCCTCTGCTACACAGAATGCAAGATCAGCCTGGGATATGTGAGACTGTGTCTCAAGAAAAAAAAATCATTGGTGTTAATAAGTCATAGCTATAAAGGAGGCTAACATCTTAGTTGAGAACTTCCAGGATACCTCATTATTAACACTTCACAATCAACTGTGTAAGGCCAAATGTTCTAAACAGGCACAAAAGGATATATAAAGAACAGGAAAATATCCCAGTATCACTGCCTATCAGGAAATGAAACAAAACCACAGTGCTGTGTCATTCCTATACCCAGGAGAATGCTGAAATTTTTAAACTCGATGATACTGAATACCCACAGAGACATGAAATAACTGAAGGTCTCTGTTGCTTTCTGAAATGCAAATGCTTTGTAAAACAATTTGCTGCTTTCTTAAAAAGTGACATATGTGCTTAATACAAGACCCAACCATTCCCCTCCTGTGTATTCTGTGTATTAAGAAAACCAAAAGGCCTTGTGTGTCCCATCAGAGGCTATCTGCAAATGTCTACTACAGTTGGAGATCAGGGAGTGAATGAAAATTCTATTGGTACCCTCAACGTGGGAGAAAAACTAGTAATACACACAACAGGAAGGAGTATCTCAGGCCATCATACTGGAGCAAAGAAGCCAGACACAAGCATGTTCACAGCATGAGTTCTTTGCGCAAATGCAGCCGCGTTCACATGCCATGAGATCATTTGTATAGATGCAAACTAATGTAAAGACACAAATCATCAGTGGCCCTCACACTGGGAAGGGTGCCTCAACAGCCCGGGTAAGCAGGCATGGGCCCCCTTGTCTCTGGTTGAGCACACAGGCTGTTCGGTCTGTGCTGGTGGCTGAATCTTTGGCTTTTGACCAGTGAGAGCTAGAGGGAGTGAAGCATGTTTCAGCTGGGAGAGAGGTAGAGTTTGGCATCCCCAGCAAGACTGGCAGGAGCAGGTGTGATGGTATCGGCTGTTATTAATAGTTTGAATATCAAGGCTGTGCCCCAGCTTGAAGACTTCATCCATGGAATCATAACTTGATGATATCATTGAGGACTGATGGAGACTTGGATGGAGGGGCCAGGTAGGAGTAAATTGATCTTTACAGGATATATCCTGCCCTGGCCCCTCTGGGGGTCTGTCTCTCTCTGCTCTCTGTGAGGTGGTCAATATTTGTCTGCTATGTCCTTCCACCACAATATTTTTGCCGTGCCACACTCCTTAAAGCCAGGAGCCAGATGACCAGTGGCTAAAATATGGAAAACTATGAGCTAAAGTTTTCCCATGGATTTTCTCACAGTGACAGAAATCTAGCCAGTGACTAGCTCTCCTGGGTTTGATGGTGACCCAAGAAACGAGTGCTCACCAGCAGTCTGCAGCTTTGGCTTTTGGGGTGATGTGGTCTGTACTGAAGTGAGTCCAGAGGAGGTGATTTTTGAGCTGGGCATAGTGGCCTATATCTATCATCTCAGGATGCTTGGGCAGGATTGCCTCAAGCTACAGGCACATGGAAACTTTCAGGCTAGTTTGGGCTACAAAGTGGGACCTTGTCTCTTAAAAAAAAGTCACATTGGACTAGTGTGGCCTCTGAATCTAACTTGGTTGTGATAGAAATTATATTGTTAAGTGCCGTGTGCTAATTGTGCTTATTCGGAATCAATTCTGGAACCAAGCAAAGTCCTCTTGTACCTGACACCAGAATATTTATTTCACATGCCCTCCCAAGATTCCTTTGTCCTGGGGTAGGCTGGCCCTTTGGCTCTGTAGGAGAGAAGGAAAAATAGCAAACAGCTAAGGGTATCAAAAATCACTATGCTCTTAGAACCACTTCCAACATAGGTAACATTTTATCCCATGACATAAAAACCTGTGGTGGGAATGAGAAGGCAGAAGTTCTTTCATAGAAGATGCTGCAAGAATTCTTTCCATCAAGAACTCCAGCATGGCCAGCCAGAGCACGCCTTTAATCCCAGCACTCTGGGGGCAGAGGCCAGCCCGGTCTACAGAGTGAGTTCCGGGACAACCAGAGTGGTTACACAAAGACACCCTGTCTCGGGTGGGGGGTGGAGGATGGAGAACTCCAGCATGACTGTTTCAGTGGGACCTCCCTGGTCCTTTCTGCTGGAGATGTAAATGCATGAATGACCGCTGAGGTCACCTGCCTGCTGCTTGCTACTTGTTATTTTACTTTTGCTTATTCTCTCAATCAAGCTACTGCAGTTGTTCCTATGGTTGTGGTTGTTAAATTTCAAACCCAGATCAAGCAGCTGAGGTGGCTATTTAACATGTCAAAGTGGACCTGGCCACCAGATTCTCCTCAGTCCCTCAGTCCCTCCCTGTTACAGGATATGGCTGGCATACCCTGCGCTTTACATGAACTCTCCAGCCCAGGGGCTGAGCTGTCCTTCCCCCAGAGGCTCTTCCCTAAATAATCCAGATGTTTTGGTTATCCACCCCTTTTATATCTTTGGCCTCCTGGCTGTCGCACCTGGTTCCTCAGCTCTGTCCTGCCTTCCCTTCCCTCTGGTCATGTCCACTCTGGACTCGCCCAGATGTGTCTGACTCTGGCTACGCTCGCTCTCCCTTTTATCTACAATAAAGCTTCTCCTCCACCAAACCTAGGAGCAGCCATGTCCTGTCCTTTCTTTCCCTTCTTATTCCTTTTTTTCATTCAGTTGTAAGTGCCTGCCTGATTCCCGATGGACTGACCTCTCTGTTTCTTGCTATTTCTTCTTGTACTTTTGCTGACTATATGCGTAACAACTCATTTGAAACCAAAAGTACAGTTGTCGTAGATCGTTCTCTGTACAGAACAGGGGTCATTCATTAAAAGACTGCGGAAATGTGGCCACAAACACACAGGAAGGGTGGCCCTGTGAAGACGAAGGCTGAGACTAGAGGGCTCCAAGTCAAGAAACACTGAGGATTGCCAGGAGCCACTAGGAGCTGGAAGAAACAAAGAAGAGTTATTCCATAACCCTTGGGAACACAGCTCTGTCAGAGCCATGATCTCAGACTTCTGGCCTCCAAGACAGGTAGGATGATTCTATTGTTTTAACCGGTCACGTGAAACAATGCAAAAGCCGAGAATGGTGTGTGAGGTTCAGAGCCATGGAGGCCATGGTGGCCTTGACATGAGGTAATAAACGGAATGGTGAGACAGAACCCTCATTCCAATGCGTTCACAGGAAAACGGGGAAGAGGAGACAGCGAGCGTGCATGCTCTAGGCCTGGGGTTGCAAAGTGGCTGGCCAACAGGAAAAGGGGAACCTGTCACATGACTGCAGGAAACTGAGTTCTGCTAACAGCCACATGAGCTTGGAAGAAAAGCCTGGGCTCTAGAAAGAAATGCTACCCCGCTGACATCCTACCACAGCCTACATTAACCCATGCTGTGCTGACCCCACATTCAACTGTTATGGTTTGAGCATGGCTTACCTGGTGAATGCTTGGTTTCCAACTGATGGTGTTATCTTAGGAGACACTGGAAACGTCAGGCATTTTGCTGGCCTGCCCCTGTCAGCTGGCAGAATGCACTCAGGCAGTACCCTGGTCCTCCCAGGGTTCCATAGTTGTGTAGTCTGCACGAAGGTGCAAAGGACCTCTTTAAAAGACAGACCCCCGCCCACTCTCTATTCTGCTCTCTTTCCCACTGTTGCCCTGGGGCAGACAGGACTCTCTCTTCTCTTCTGTCCTCTCTCTGCCTCAGTGTCTCTTTTCCCTTCCATCTCCCTCCCCTTTCTAATAAAACTTCTCACCAAGCTCTGTCTGTCTGGCATGTTTGTTCCTCAGCCTCGGTCACCGTCGCCTGCCATGGAATCTGTCAAGGTCCCCCACGAGCTTTATCAAAACAGCCTTGGTGACCAATTGTTCAATATGGCCACACTCATTCACTCTGACCTTCAGCATTGGGGATCAAGGGCTAATCTGGCACTCCATGAGAATATGTAGTGTCTGTAGAATGGGAAGAAGCAGAGAAAAGATGTTAGTAATTATTAAAGTGTGTGTGTGTGTGTGTGTGTGTGTGATATGTGTGTCTGTGTGTGATGTCTCTGTGTCTGTGTGTCTATGTGTGCCTCTCTGTGTCTGTGTCTGTGTCTGTGTACGTGTCTGTGTCTATGTGTGCCTCTCTGTGTCCGTGTGTCTGTGTCTATGTGTGCCTCTCTGTGTCTGTGTGCCTGTGTATGTGTCCGTGTGTCTCTGTGTGTGTGTGTGAAGAGTACATGCGGATTGTGGTGTGTGTGGTAGCACAAATTACGATACATGGGATTGGGATGATGTAGGTTAATTTTATTGGGGAAAAATCACTTACATGAGAAACTGATAATCCAGAGTCAGCACTCTGAGCATCCAATCTCAGCTCTCTTCCGAGACCAGATCAGAACCCAGAGAGAACAAGCCTGTCCTTCCTCTCAAACCAAAATCCCACACATGCATGTGCCCGTGACCACACTGTTTGGGCATGGTCAGCGCCACAGGTACCTAGTAAGATCTCTCACTACAATGCTGTGTGTCTCTGCGTGAGGTGTGTGTGTGTCTGTATGTGTGTGCACACACGTGTGTGGTGTTTCTGCATCTGTGTCTGTATGTGATGTGTCTCTCTGTGTGTGCATGTGTGTGTTGTATTTGTGTCTGTGAGGGGGGGGAGAGACCGGTGTCTGTGTCTGTGGTGTGTGTAGTGTGTGTGTTGTGTCTGTGTCTGTGTGTGGGGAGACCGGTGTCCGTGTCTGTAGTGTGTATGTAGTGTGTGTGTTGTGTCTGTGTCTGTGTGTGGGGAGTCCGGTGTCTGTGTCTGTGGTGTGTGTAGTATGTGTGTTGTGTCTGTGGTGTGTGTGGGGAGTCCGGTGTCCGTGTCTGTGGTGTGTGTAGTGTGTGTGTTGTATCTGTGTCTGTGGTGTGTGTGGGGAGTCCGGTGTCTGTGTCTGTGGTGTGTGTAGTGTGTGTGTTGTATCTGTGTCTGTGTTTGGGGGGGGGGGAAGACCAGTGTCTGTGTCTGTGGTGTGTATGTAGTGTGTGTGTTGTGTCTGTGTCTGTGTGTGGGGAGACCGGTGTCCGTGTCTGTGGTGTGTGTAGTGTGTGTGTTGTATCTGTGTCTGTGTGTGGGGAGTCCGGTGTCTGTGTCTGTGGTGTGTGTAGTGTGTGTGTTGTGTCTGTGGTGTGTGTGGGGAGTCCGGTGTCCGTGTCTGTGGTGTGTGTAGTGTGTGTGTGTGTATCTGTGTCTGTGTGTGTGTGTGGGGAGTCCGGTGTCTGTGTCTGTGGTGTGTGTAGTGTGTGTGTTGTATCTGTGTCTGTGTTTGGGGGGGGGGGAAGACCAGTGTCTGTGTCTGTGGTGTGTATGTAGTGTGTGTGTTGTGTCTGTGTCTGTGTGTGGGGAGTCCGGTGTCCGTGTCTGTGGTGTGTGTAGTGTGTGTGTGATATCTGTGTCTGGGCCAGTGCAGGGGCAGCCAGGGAGAGAGGACTCGGTCTTTAAACCTGTCTCCTTCACATCCTTTGTGTTGCTTCCTCTATGTCACTTCATCTTATCTATGTCTCTTCCGACAGCCATCTTTTCGAAGGACGAGCCTG
>NC_048601.1:92158762-92336262 GCF_003668045.3 Cricetulus griseus | reverse complement strand
GAACCACACAAGCCGGATGATGGTGCCAGGGGGTGGGGAGGCTTCTTTTAACCCTGCTTAGCCTTTGCTGGTGACAACTGGTGTCCCCTGACCAGGATTCCAGCTGGACAGACTCGGGTGATGTAAGGTCATAATTGGACAGCGTTGCACGGACCTGGCATGGTCAAAGCTCCTAAAACATAGGCTTGTCAGGGATCATCAGAGTTACACAAGCAATCAAATTGAAGTATCATAACGATTTATAGCCAAAGAACACAGAGAACATAAAAGAAGAGACGGGTGTGAACACACAGGTTCTGGCGAGTCCCAGAGCCAGAGCTGGGCATGTGAGCCCGGTCCTCGTGAGTCAGAGCCCGTGAGATGCACCAACAGACAGCTCCTTTGATGTGCCTCACTCACATGTTCCATGGCCTGTTTATGAACCCGTGTAGGCCAGCCTCGGGAGAGGACCTGGAAGACACACTCAGATACCGACCAACAAGACAAGCAGTGTGACTGCTACCATCAGGAATCTTGGAATCTCGCTTCAGGAGGATAGTTTTGATTTGATGAGTTTTACACACTCCTCAGAATTTGTATCTCTGGGGCTATGGATAAGTACATTTCTACCTGTGACTTTGGTGGACTATGTCTCCACAACACCTACCCCTCCCCCTGCCGCTTGTCAATACTCAACCCCTACAGTCCCCCTGTCACAAACCTGGATGCAATGGGGCCATCATGATCAGTGATGCACACTGAGAAAGGAAATAAAATATTAGTTTTCAAAAAGGCAACTTGTCAAATATATAACCCTGGTTTTATACGTGTTCCCTGATCAGAAAATGGTGACCAAACTGTATCCAAATTGTTGGAATTTAAGTTTTTGTTCTTGCCATTACCTCTTAGTTTATACAGACATCTCCCAGAAATTCAGATATTGGACTCGGCCTGCTCTGCTTCAATCAGACGATGAACTGTTTGCCAGTGACATAAGTAACATTTATTATAGGAAGTGTGAATGAAACAGGCACAGAATGGAGTTAGCACATCACCATCCCAGGCCTGTGCTCTCTCCAGCTGCTTCCAGCAGGCCATTCACAGGGCTTCTCTTCAAACAAATAAAACAACATGCTAAGACATGCCTGCTAGTGGTGCGATAAATCTCATATTTGGTAAATCATAAGAGAGGGTAATACATCCAACAATTCTACAGCTACACAGTTTACATGTAATGAACTCTTCAAGAGCCAGTTTCCAAAATCCACTACATAAAACCATAGGAGCAATAGGAATAGCCAGGGGCGGGCACCCCTGTGACTGCCATACAATAAAGTGATGGTTACAATAAAAAAAAAAAAAAAAAATAGGAATAGCTTTCAAAATGCTTACAGTAGCAGCTTTGAGAATGTGGTCTTTCTGATTAAAAATTAGCTGGAGGTTTGTTTGTTAGTTAGTTAGTTTGGCTTTGTCACAGATGAACTCGTGTCGTTATCGAGATAAAAGTAGACTGTATTTGTCTTAGTTAGGGTTTTCATTGCTGTGAATATACACCATGGCCATGACAACTCTTACAAGGGAAACATTTAATTGAGGGGTCTGGCTTACAGTTTCCGAAGTCAATCCATTATCACCGTGGTGGGGAGCATGGAAGCCTGCTGGCAGACATGGTGCTGGAGCTGAGAGTCCTACATCTTGATAGACAGGCGACAGGAAGTTAGGAAACCTCAAAGCCCACCCCCACAGTGACACACTTCCTCCAACAAGGCCACACCTACTCCAACAAAGCTACATCTCCTAATTGTGCCACTCCCTGTGATCTTATGGGGGCCAACTACATTCAAACTACCACATTCCACTCCCTGGCCCCCATAAGCCTGTAACAATATCATGATGCAAAATGCATTCAGTCCAATTTCAAAACTCCCCATAGTCTATCACAGTCTCAACAATGTTTTAAAGTCCAAAGTTCAAAGTCTCTTCTGAGATTCATGCAACCTCTTAACTTTAATCACCTAATCACCTGCAAAAATCAAAATCAAAAAGCAGATCACACACTTTCAACATACAATGGCACGGGATATGCATTACAAATCCAAAATGCAGAGAAGGGAGCATAATGAGGAAATTCTGGACCAAAACAAGACTGAAAACCAGCTGGGCAAACTCCAAACTCTGCAGCTCCAAGTCTGATGTCAAAACACTTTTCAGATCTCCAACTCCTTCATCTTTGTCGACTTCTTTCTCTTGGGCTGGTTCCACTCCCTGGTAACCTCCTTGCTTCTAGTCTAACTCTAAAGCCAGAACTACTTGGCTGAAACCGCCAAGTGCTGATGTTTTCTGGGGCTGGAACATGGCCTCCTTGCTCAGTGACACCTTCCCCAGCTGTCTGTCCTTCATCGCCTAAGTCTGGCTGTCCTGAAACTTGCTTTGTAGATCAGGCTGGCCTCAAACTCAGAGAGAGGCTGGCCTCTGCTTTCTCAGTGCTGGGATGAAAGCCCCACCACACCTGCCTCTACACTTTAGTTTCTTTCCACAAGTTGCAAATTTAGCTGATGCTCTTGTTCACTGTAAACAGCTTATATTGTTTCAATAAAATGCTGATTGGCCAGTAGCCACACAGGAAGTGTAGGTGAGGCTACCAGACTAGGAGAATTCTGGGAAGAGGAAAAGCAGAGACAAAGAGGAAGCAAGATGAAAATGCCTTACTGAGAAAAGGTACCAAGTGGTGTGTCCAAACATAGACAAGAATTATGGGTTAATTTAAGTTGCAAGAGCTAGCTAGTAATAAGACTTAGCAACAGGCCAAATATTTATAATTAATATAAGCCTCTGTATGTTTATTTGGGTTGCAGGACAGAAACTTCAGTCCACACTTTGCTGGGGTGAGATCTTGCCTTAAAGTCACCACTCCCTTTATTCTACTTCTTCTCCTTGAGCACAGGATTTAGCTCTGTTACACTTCCTGGTGCTCTTTTTCTTCTCAAAATTTTCATTTTGTAATTTACCCCGCTCAGCTTCCTCCTTTTCATTATAAATTTTCATTAGAGTTACCACTAAAAACCACACAACAAAGTCTATACTAAGTTGTTATGGCATTTCCTCTGCCAACAGAATTAATTCAAAATTCTTCATGTTAGCCTCAGGCAGACTCTTAGGCAAGGGCAAAAGGCATCCACTTTCTTCACCAAACTATCACAAGAACAATCTCTAGGCAACATACTAAAATTCTCCTCTGAAACCTCTTGAGTGAGGCCCCCACAGTCCAAATAACTCAGCACCTCCATCTTCCATGCTCCTACTGGTATGGCCTATTAAGCAGTGAGTGCTTAAAGCATTCCACTGCTTTCCAAACCCAAGGCATCAGAGTCCAAATTCCTCCAAACAAACACATGGTCAGACCTATCACAGCAATAACCCGGTCCCTTGGTTTTTTTGTTGTTGTTTTTTTTATTTTTATTTTTTTGGTTTTTCGAGATAGGGTTTCTCTGTGTAGCTTTGGAGCCTATCCTGGCACTCACTCTGGAGACCAGGCTGGCCTCGAACTCACAGAGGTCCGCCTGCCTCTGCCTCCCTAGTTTGGTTTGGGTTTTATTCCTGTGAAAAGATACCATGACCATGACTGTTGGAACATGGTATGCTGACCCCGCCCCCTGACAATGGGTGGGACACGCACCCAGCACTAAGGCAGATACTTAGGCAGCTCAAAAGGGCCCTGTGTCATACGTAAGGGGGCTGTGTAAGGAATCAGTACGAATGTGCAAGCTTCCCCTTTTAAGCGTGGCCTCCACATTTTCCCTCTCTCTACTCTCTCTCCCACTCTCATGCTCTCTCACACACTCTCTCTCTTACCTTCCAGTCTTACCCTTGCCCTCCCTCTCTCCCTCTCCATATCTCCCTCTTACCATCTCCCGCCCAGTAATAAAACTCTGTGGTTAATGTGCTCTACGGTTCCTGTTCCATCACACCGGGTTCCATCTCGCAGTTTCTTTTTATTTTTCTAATTTTTAAACTTTTACAGAAGAGCAACAACAACTCTTTTTAAATAAGTGTTTATTTAAACTAAAAACAATCTTATTTTACATACCAATCTCAGTTCCCTCTCCCTCCCATTTTCCCATACCCCACCCACCCACCATCCCATCCCCCATCCACTCTGCAGGGAGGGGGAGTGAAAGGTTCAGGCTTTGATGCTCCTCGGCTCTAACTCTTTAAGAGACAGACCCCGCCCCCTGACAACAGTCAGGGCACGCACAGCACAGGGACGTGCCATCACCACATCACCCGCCACGCATTGACGGCCTGCATGAGGACTCTGGGCATGCGTGGAACCTCAGTGCATGCACAGTCTTCCCTTTAAAAGTTCCAACTTCCCTGCTTCGCTCTCTCTCTCTCTCTCTCTCTCTCTCTCTCTCTCTGCTTCTTCGCTCTCTCTCTACTCTCTGTTTCTTCTTCGCTCTCTGTTTGCTTCTGCTTCTCTTCTCTCTCTCTCTCTATGGCAACCGGCCTTGTGGGTCAGCCATTACCCCTGTTCCTCTTCTCTCTTAGTCTCCCTACTCTGCCGGGCCTTATAGTAAAATGGTTAATATGTCTCATCTTGCACCTCCTCTTTTTCTTTGTATCTAATTTAAACAAAAAACATAACAGTGAGGCCTCCTGTGAGGGATCTCAAAGTCTGACACATCATTTGGTGCAGGGCCTAGGCCCTCCCCAGTGTATCTAGGCTGAGATATCTATCCATATCCTTCCATAGGGAATGGGCTCCCAAAGCCCATTTGTGCCCTAAGGATAAATACTGGTTCCACTGCCAGAGGCCCCATAGACTGTCCAGGCCTCCCAACTTACACCCACATTCAGGGGTGTGGAGAGCTGTCTTTGCAGGGCCGCTGTCGGGGCCATCGGAGCAGCCCCAGGTTCATACCTGAGAGGGAGAATATGGACTAAAGAAAGGGCTAGCCAAAGACATTAAAGGAAAGACAGAGACATAGGATAGTGCCAGGAGGACAGATTCAGTTAATACTGAATTGCCAGGAGTGTATCTTTCACCACTCTTATATACCTTAACCAAAAAGGGGAACATGGTATCATGCATATGGAGCAAAGAGACTTTTCTTCCTCTTTTTCTCCAATGATTCAGTAACCACACCTTAGATTCAATATCTTGTTACCTGGTCTTGAGGGTCAGGAGTATCCACACCTCAGACCAGGTCTGTTGTTATTTAGAATAAGACAGCCAAGGCCAAGATCGAACATCCTACTGTAGCCACACCTTTGACCTTTAGGTCTTATGACTTGCTGAGACAGTTTTGACCTCCCTGCCCTTGAGCCAAAATGGAGTGCAGCCATCTTATGGGCACCGACATAGGGGGCCTGGTTCAGTCTTATGCTGGTTACCCAGCTTTCAGGTCAGCTGTTTCTGTGGGTTTCCCCAGCATGGTCTTGACCCCTTTGCTCATCATTCCTTATCTCTACAACTGGATTCCAGGAGTTTGGCTCAGTGCTTGGCAGTGAATCTCTGCTTCTGCTTCCATCAGCAATTGGATGAAGGCTCTAGGGTGGCATTTAAGGCAGTCATCAATCTCATTATAGGGGAAGGGCATTTAAGGTAGCCTCTCCACTATTGCTTAGATTCTTAGTTGGGACCATCCTTGTGGATCCGTGGAATTTCCCTAGTGCCAGATTTCTCTTTAAACCCGTAGTGGCTCCCTCTATTAAGGTGTCTCTTTTCTTGCTCTCCTTCTCTATTCTTACCCTAACTTGATCTTCCTGATCCCTCATGTTCTGTCCCCCCCATTCTCCATTCCTTTTTCTCCTCCCTCCCTCCCTCTTCTCCTCCCCCCATGCTTCCAATTAGCTCAGGAGATCTTGTCCCTTTTTCCTTCTCTGGGGACCATGCATGTCTCTCTTAGGGTCCTCCTTGTTTCCTAGCTTCTCTGGCTGTGTGGATTGTAGGCTGGTAATCCTTTGTTCTATGCCTAATATTCACTTATAAGTGAGTACATACCATGTTTGTCTTTCTGTCACTGGGTTACCTCACTCAGCATGGTTTCTCTAGTTCCATCCATTTGCCTGCGAATTTCAGGATGTAGTTGTTTTTTTTTCCCCTGAGTAGCACTCCATTGTGTAAATGAACCACATTTTCTCCATCCATTCTTCAGTTGAGGGGCATTTAGGTTGTTTTGCTATGAACACAGTTGGACGACGACAACTCTTATAAGGACAACATTTAATTGAGGGGACTCACAGTTTCAGAGGTTCAGTCCATTATCGTCATGATGCGGGGAGAGCAGCATGGTGCTGGAGCTGAGAGTCCTTACATCTTGATAGGCAGGCAACAGGAAGTTGACAGAGACACTTGGCAGTATCCTGAGCATAAAGCCTGTCTCCACAGTGACACACTTCCTCCAACAAGGCCATCATACCCACTCCAACAAAGCCACACTTCCTAATTGTGCCACTCCCTGTGAGGTTATGGGGGCCAATTCCATTCAAACTACCATGATATTGCTGTCTATGTATGCATGTTCTCCCCATCTCACAGGTAAGAAAAGTGAGGCACACTAGTTTCTCCCTTGCCCAACATCATAGTATCAGTGAGAGACAGAAGCAGCTGAGGGCTAAAGCTGTCCTCTCACTGGGTGCACCATTACCACGTGCATTCTGCCTCTCAAACCCTCACTTAGCTCAGCCAGGCTGGGTGGGAGGATGACCCTCAATAGTTGCACCTTCTGGGCTTTATCTAAAGCCTTCAATTTCAGAAGAGCACTTACCATCCACATGGGGATAGGATGTAAATTCTTTTTGTTTGTTTGTTTTTGTCTTTGTTTTTCGAGACAGGGTTTTTCTGTGGCTTTGGAGGCTGTCCTGGAACTAGCTCTTGTAGACTAGGCTGGTCTCAAACTCACAGAGATCAGCCTGCCTCTGCCTCCCTAACCCTAACCCTAAACCTAAACCTAAACCTAACCCTAACCCTAAACCTAACCCTAACCCTAACCCTAACCCTAACCTGAGTGCTGGGATTAAAGGCATGCACCACCATTGCCTGGAAGGATGTAAATTTTTGTTCTATATTTTAAAATGAATACCAAGTAGGAAGATAAGCTCCAGAAAGATATAAATCCGTGTTTTCCACCACACCTGGCTGATGATGAAGGGACTGATTTCTGCCAACAGAGAAAAGTCTGGGCTAACTGTGCAGAAATATCTGAGTTACTGACATCATAAGATATGCTCTGGCTATGAGCATAAAACAGGCTTGAAAAATACCATAGTATTTTAGGAAAGATTCTTAAGAATCTAAAGCAAAGGGGCTAGTGGCCAGGCAGGCAGGCAGGCATGTGTGCTAGCTTTCTCATGTTGTGACGTCATAGCCTACCTCTGTACCAGCCAGTCAACTGTGGTCCTTTTCTAAGAGTCCCAGTCTAAAGTTAAGTGTGCCTGAGCCAATACTGTGTGGGCTACACGAGCTTCTGTGCTAATTCCGGCCTCTGTGCAATCTAAAAACCCTTTGCTGTGGGTTTCAAAATCTCCCTTTTCACACTGGAGTCATTTATTTTTGAATTTATAAATCCCTTATTTTGTTTTAAACCATAATTGCATCATATTAGACCCCGATCCAACCTTAAAAAGTTAAACAGAAAACACTTTACTATTTTAAGAATGTATTAAACAGTAAGCCTAAGTGCTGTCACAGAAAACCCTTCTAGAGCTGCGGCGGGGTGTGAAAAAAGGGTTTTCTGTCTGTTTTCTCTCCAAGAACCAGTGGGTCTGTCTTTAAGAACTTAGCCATGCATGAGTGGTGATCTCTGCTCACTTAGCAGTTCCCAGAGGGAGTTAACTGCCCGAGAGAACCATGAGGCTCTTTGGAGGCCAGGGATTCTGCTACTGACAGTCCTCTCTCCTTCAGTCAAGAAGTTTGTGGTCACTCTCAGAATTCACTCTAGAAGGCCATTTCTTGGAGTGTTGGTGAGCCTGTCAGGGGGAAAGACGCTACACACATGCACACTCGAGGATGTGTGTGTGCACATGCACTCACACACATGTTCTCATCCAGTCACACGCAGCCACGCATGGGGAACTGACTAGAGTTTCCAGCTGTGGAGAAGGGGCGGGAAGGAAGAGAAGGGAGGCAGCATGGATGGGATCCGGGCAAAATTTGGCAGGATCCAAGGTGCAGAGGCAATGCCAGGCACAGATTCCCACTCTACTCAGAAATCTTTGACCTGCAGCACCGCCTGGACTCAGTTCACACAGCTGAGCACCCCAGCCAAGTAGATTTTTTTTTTTTTTTGCCCTCCATGTCCATATTTAGCCAAAACCTAAAAGCCTTGAGCAAACTCCCATCGTGTTTCCATTCTGTAAAGGATTGCTGGAAAAAGGCCAATCAGCTCTAAAAGTCTGTGGGCTTTCTGTGCACAAGACTATTTAAAAAGACGGTAAATACAAGGCAGTTGCTGTCCCAACCTAGTGAACCCAGAAGTGTGGGAAGTTGAGGGCAGGGTGGAAACTTCCAGAGGTAGCCTTTTATAGACACTGACCTGCTATAACAAGAAAGGCCATGCTATTCTGTATGTGAACTAAATGTATTTCATTATACTTGGTAAGCATACCCTCATGAACTCACACTTTAAACATTTTCCGGAGTCCCCTATATATACTGAAATCAGAACAAGCTTGCTAAGTTTTATGGTCACAAAGTGTAAATATATCACATAAACGAGAGGTAAATGTCCCTCCTTATTGACAACTAGTCTCCCAGATGTAATCAGTCAACACTAATGTAACACTAATGTCCCAGGTTCTATGTCTTGCCCTGTGCCATATGTACTTTTTCAGTTGGCAGAGCGTGTGCCTCACTTACAGGAAGCCCTGGGTGTGATCTTCAGCACTGAATGAAATCTGGCAAAGGTAGCAAACACTTCACTACTAGCCACATGGTGAGTTCAAGACCAGCCTAGGATATATGAAACCCGGTGTTAAATGAATGAATAAATACTATCATCATTAATTTATTGAGCAAAACCAATAAAAAGGCTTTAGAGATAAGCAGTGCATTACAAAGGGAGTGAATTCACATGTGTGGCGTTCCTGCCCCCAAACTAGCATTAGGCCACTCCAAAGTGAGGAGCATGCTACACAAACTAGTCTTCACCAAGGGCGACATCATGAAACACAACGGGCTGCAGTAGCAACATTCCAGATTAAAGGGATAAACATGGCATAACTAAATCCAACCCATGACCCTGGATATGACCCTGACTGGGATAGGGGTAGGGCAAAATTGCTCAGTATGTTTTTAAGATGATTGGCAATATTGCATTACTGTATTATGTAACGTCCCCCAGTTTTGCCAATTGAGCTGTGCTAACAAGAGCAGCGTCCACCTCCGGAACATCAACTGAAGATGAGCACAACGGAGCATAATGTCTGCAACTTACAGTTCATTAAAAATGGGGTGCATGTGTGTGTGTGTGTCTGTGTGTGTGTGTGTGTGTGTGTGCTCACCCACATGCACACACACATGTAAATTAGGTGTGAAAATACGCTGAAATATTAAAATTGGTAAGTGTGAGCAAAGGGTGCCTGAGTTCTTGTGTTAGCTTTGGAACTCTTCTGTGTGTTTGAGGCTAATTCAGAACAAAGCTGAAGTTGTAGGCGGGGGCTCTGCCCCCCACAAAGCCCCTTGCCTGAGAGACTGTTACTTACCAGCTGACACTGAAACATTATCTTGAGCAAGACACTAATGACTAGTTAAGATCAAAAGCTTTACAACTGAAGTGTTGCAAGATGCATTTCCACTTTGAAGAGTGCTGGAGACAGGCAGTCGAGTGTGGAAATGATCATTAAATCAATTACGTGTGATGGGAACTTGGCCTCTGTTACCTCTTTTTAAATATCCACTCCTGATAAATCAGAGAGAAAAGGGACCAGACATCCACTGGGGACACTCTCTTTCCACAAGAACCTTGCTGGCTTCTCTTGTGAGCAGGTCACAGGCAACTGCACTCCTCTGTCTTTACCACTCCTCTGGGCTTAGCTTCCCACAACTTTCTCTGAGTATCTCAAGCCACCACACCTCAGGAATCCCCCTGTGTCCCTCCAGAACTGCTGTCCAAGAGACTGGCCCCCGAAACACATGGCTTTTGAGTACCTACAGTGTGTAGGTCTAAACTGTTGTGCACTGTAAAACACACATGGTGAGCAATTTGCATGGACTAAAAGAATATCTCATTAATGAAACCAGTGCAACAGCTTTGTGTTTGTTTCTTATTTATTTTTATGGGCATTAGCATTTTGCCTGCATGTATGCCTGTGTCAGGGTGTCAGATCCCCTGGAACTGAAGTTACAGACAGGTGTGAGCTGCCATGCAGGTGCTGGGAATTGAACCAGGGTCCTCTAGAAGAGCAGCCAGTGCTCTTACTGTTGAACCATCTTTCAGTCCCAACAGCTACATTTTAAAATGTAGCTACAGGAGTTTTAATTTTTGTGTCTTTCACTATATTTGCGTTAAGCAGGGCCTCCCCAACAGCCCCTCCCTCTATGCTACCCTGTAAACCCTCAAATGTTCAATCAGAGCATTCAACATGCTTCTTCACCTGGTTGGTGCCTCCTGCTGGACAAGAGCCTGACTCTCCTGTGTCCCCTCAAGTTCAGCAAAACCCTTGCTGGTCAAGGCTGTTATTGAAGTAATCATTCACGTTCATTCTTTTGTGCGCATGTGTTCACTGTGCACATCTGTGTGTAGGCGCATGTATGGGGGTCGGGGTTGCATGTGTTTCTGCACGTGTGCATGGAGGCCAGAGGACCCCCTTGGGTCCCATTCCTCAGATGACATCCACTTCTGCTTTGGGACAGGATCTCCTACAGACCTGGGATTAGCTGCTTGGCTGGGGACTCTGGCTCCCTACTGTTGGGATTCCAAGCACGGTGTCACTCCCCACCTTATTAACTCAGGTCTGGGGATCAAACTCAGGTCCTCATGTTTACCAGGCAAGTACTTTACTGAATGAGCCATATCCTCAGCCTAAAAACATTGATTGTTTTTATCTATGTGAGAATCCCAGGACAATATTAACTAGTTTAGTGTGTGTGTGTGTGTGTGTGTGTGTGTGTGTGTGTGTGTGTGTGTGTGTAAGTCAGTCATCAATCTCATTATCAGGGGAGGACATTTAAGGTAGCCTCTCCTCTGTTGCTTAGATTGTTAGCTGGTGTCATCTTTGTAGATCTCCAGACATTTGCCTGATTTCTCTGTAACCCTAAAATGTCTCCCTCTATTATGGAATCTCCATTCTTGTTTTCTTCAGTTCTTCCCCCGATTCAGCCTTTCTGCTGGATCATGTCTTCCTCACCCCTCCTCTTCTCCCCTTCTCGTTCTCCTAGCTCCCTCCCCCCTCTTCCCATGCTCCCAATTTGCTCAGGAGATCTTGACCCTTTCCCCTTCTCCAGGGGACCATGCATGTCTCTCTGAGGGTCCTCCTTGTTTACTAGCTTCTCTGGCAGTGTGGATTGTAGGCTGGTAATCCTTTACTCTATGTCTAAAATCCATATATGAGTGAGTACATACCATGTTTGTCTTTTTGTGACTGAAAGAATACAGTCTCTCTTCTGTTCATGTGGCCCCTCAGCCTGGCTGCTCTTTCCATATGTGTTTAGGCCTTAGTTCAATTTGTGATGCAAGAACCAGCCCGCACTTTCCCTAGAAATGCGTCTGACTTTCTTCCAGCCTCTCAAAGGTCTATCATTCTTTCTACAAGACTTCATTTAAATCCACACACCAACAAAGATTAAGACTGCCTTAAAAATAATCCAGCCGGGCGGTGGTGGCACATGACTTTGATCCCAACACTTAGGAGGCAGAGGCAGGCAGATCTCTGTGAGTTCGAGGGCAGCCTGGTCTACAAAATTCCAGGACCGGGCTTCAAAGCTACAGAGAAACACTGTCTGGAAAACAACAACAACAAAAATCCAGCAAGCAGCTGTATGAGGGGTGGGTGTCAATAAAACAGGAAGGTCGTGTTCTTCTCCCTCATCTAATCTCAGCAGTTGGCAGGCTAAAGCAAAAAGATTGAGAGTTTCAGGTCAGCCCAGATTCCATAGAAAGAGGAGGGACAGACAGACAGACAGACGGATAGATGGATGAACGGACACAGGTTGCCTAGCATGTAAAGCTGTTTGGCACCAATCCTGACACCCTGAGTCAGTTTCTGGAACTCACAAGATAGAAGAATCAACCTCCACACATGCAGTGTGGCACACAGACACACACGCACACACGTGCACACCACATAAACAAACTGTGGTAATAGAAGACAAGCTAGCAGTGGACGGAACCTCTTGAAAGGTCATGTTAGCCTGTGTGTTCCTTTTCTCCTCCTTTCTGAAGATACAGGAAAAAAAATGTTTGGGGGGAAAGAGTAGGCTCAAAGCTCACTGAGCCCTAGAATCAAGGCTTTAATTACTCATTCATGCAGAGAGCCACTGCACAGGAGAGAGCCAAGAACTGGGCACAGCAGAAGTCTTTTAGTCATCTGCCAATGCCTAAATCTGAAAACCGTGACTCTGCTCAAGACATGTGCTAAAAGCCCACATTACGGCCTGGCAGTCACGTGGGCTGCCTCTCTCTAGGAGTTGATCCCCTTTATTTTGAGTTTATTGTTAACTTCCTACTCTGCCACAAATTTCAACAGGTATGTGAAATTTGGGGGTTATTGTCCAACAGCATTCCAATCACCCACCTTTATGATATTGTCTTGCAAGCCACCTTCTGGATAACTGTGAGGAAGGATAAAGGCCCCGGACATGTCTAACCCTAACCCACAGGACCTATGAATCTGTGATATGGCAAATACCAAAATATGAGGAATGAAGCCGCATCAAAAGTGTTTGACCACTGACCTGGAGACAGGAAAAGGTTCTGGAACATCCAGGTGAGCCCTATGAAATAACAAGGGATCTGTAAGTCAAAGAGAGGGTCAGGAGCCTCCACACCGGAAGATGGAAATGTGAGAAAGACTCCATTACCAGTGATGGATGTTGAGAGGGAGACTGGCCACAAACCGGAAGGTGTGAGAAGCCAGAGAGTGGAGAAGAGGCAAGGAAGGGGACTCGTCACTGGAGCTGTGCTGACGGGACCTCGTTGAGACCCATTTCAGACTTCTGACTTGCAGGCAGTGAGCTAATAAACTGCAGTTGTTTTAAGCCTCTGAGTTTTGGCCATTTGTTAAAAGGAACTTTAGAGTAACTATTTATGAGTTGGGGGGTCTGTGGGCTAAAGAGATGGCTCCACAGAGTACATGCCACATGGTGGTTCACACACATCTTCAACTCCACTTCCAGGGGATCTGACACCCTCCCCTGGCCTCTACAGGCCCCAGGCACACATGTAGTGTAAAAACATATAAGTAGTCAAAACACCCATACACATAAAAAGAAAAAGAATGTAAGTGTTAGTGGACTAGATCTTAACTAGATTTGTGATCTCATTTTTAAAGCTCTGGTTTGGACTGAGCAATTTCTAAAATTAAAGGATGTTAGTTGAGGGAGCCCTGGGGATAAAGGTGAGTGGGCAGGGTGCTTGCCTAGAGCACACAAAGCCCCAGGTTAGCTCCCCAGCGCCAGCACCATGTAGGTGTTGTTACTCACAGTTGTTATCTCAGTATTTAGAGCGTGGAAGCAAGAAGATCAGAAGTCCAGGGTCATCCTCAATGGTACAGCAAGTTAGAGGCCAGACGGGGCTACTGAGGTCCAGCGGGGACTTCTAGGCTTGGCTGCAGCCTGCCGTTTTGTGTGTCCCTTTGGGTGTCTGCTTCAGTCATCGAATCCTAAGCACAGCAAAAGCCAAGACAGTGGCCGCCTGAAGGAGGGACAGCACTCAAGGTGCTGAGAGGCTCTTGGGGCTTTTTCTCTGGAGATGACTATAGCTCACCCCCTCAACACCATTTCTAACCAGAGTGATTGCAACACCAAAGAGTCCAGATGCTTCCTTTCTTTCAGTGAGTTATTCCTAACTCTTTTAATAAAACAAGGTCTGAATATTCCTTCTCCCCAACAGACCTGACCTTGGGTACCTCATGTTGCCCTTGTCTGATTATCAAAAACAGGTTGTCCCATTTACAGCTCTTTGGAATACAGGCATGCCTGGTGCCTGAGGAGCTCAGGTGAAGCTGTGAGATTCCTTCAACAGGAGTTACAAATGTTTGTGAGCCACCATGTTGGTGCTGGGAATTGAACCCAATCCTCTGGAGGAGGAAAAAGATGAAGAGGAATGAGGAAGAGAGGAGGAGGAGGAGAGGAGGAGGAGGAAGAGGAGGAGGAGGAGGAGGAAGACTTCCCATTTCTAGTTTACCTCCAGCAGCTGACTTTTGACTCCTACCCTCGTGGCTGCCACCTCTCCTGATGGGGCAGGGAAGGCAAAAAATAAAAGATAATTTGATTGTTGCAGCTTCCTAAACAAAACTAAGATTTTGTTACAGAAAAGTTTAACATGTCCAATTATTTAAACACATCTCTCATCTCACCAAAAATGCAAGCCACAAAGGGCATCAACACTTCACACCAGAGGATATTTGTCAAATGCTGAAAACTTGTTATTGTTTACATTTATTTGGAGATAGAGAAATTAGTACATGCCACCACTCTTATATCAAGATCAGGGGACAACTTGAAGTCTGTTCTCTCCTTCTACCATGTAGGTTCCAGGAATTGAACTCAAGTCTTCAACTGACAGAGAATGCCTTTACTTACTAAACCATCTCACCAGCTCCAATGCTTGCTTTGTTTGTTTGTTTGTTTGTTTTTGTTTTGTTTTTTAGTCAGGGACTCACTGTGTAGCCTTAGCTGACCTAGAACTTGCTATATAGACCAGGCTGGCCTTGAATGCACAGAAATCCAGGTACTTCTGCCTCTTGAGTGCTGGGCTTAAAGGAGTTCACCGCAATGCTTACTGTTTGTTTCTAATTGAAAAGTTATATGTGTTGTGTAAAGCAAACAGAGCTCTATGTGTTATTTACATTACACAAGCCAATATTTCCATTTTTCACTTCTCTGTGTTGGAGACTTGCTTCCTTGTCAATGTGTAGAATCCTCCATTTCAGATTCATTTCCACACTCCAGCCCTAATCCCCCTGTTACAATGGACCATAAGTCAGTGTGTACCATAACCAGGACTTCCCATGCCCGGAAATCAGCCATAGGGATGCTCCTTAGAGACCATCGCACCAGTGAGAGGCTCACATGCCACACTTCCACATTGTCTATAACCATAAATGATTGAGTGTATGAAATGTATGTTCCAGACAAGGTTGTTTCTACACTCAATGCTTGCTATATGGTAATGCAGCGTGCTTCACACAGTTCACCTGAAATTATGTAACACACACAAGCGCTAAGAGCAAATACCAAAAATGATGCAGTTTGTTCTGAGCATACTATGGAGTCGAGTGGTTACGTCATAAACGGCTGTGTGGCACATTTCTCCACTGCTTGACGCCTGTGGGCTGTCCCCACCTCGCAATTTCTGACCCAGCACGAAATGTTTGTATCCATGAATTTATAGCACAATGGCATCTCATTGGAATGACACCAGGGTATCTGTCTGCCCTGGGCGCGGGGAAGGAATGCTAGCTGGTGCTGCTGTCCAAATTCTGGAAAGATGCGTCCTATGAACAGCAAGGAAGAATGTCAGAATAGGACGTTAGGAAGCTCCCTTTGAGCTAGGAAAGCGGGAGAGGTGCTAGAAAAGAAAAGCGAGGAGCAAATGTAGGATCACAAAATGAAAATACCGTGCACCCCAAGTCAATAAATAGACGCCAGGGGCGAGTGAGTCATGAGCACGAGTTCATAAGAGGTGGAATTCGAGAGATCAAGCCACACTGCTTAAAACATCACATGATCTTTCCCGGGCCCGGTATTTCATAAAACAGAGCGGGGCGCAGGAAGGAGGCTGACACGGTGACTCCTGGTGGATGGGCGTGGGGAGTGAGAGTCAAGCCCTGACTGATTGCGGGCGCTCGGACTCAGCATGGAAAGTCTCTTCGGGGTCCTGGGATTTCTGCTGCTGGCTTCAGGACTGCCGCTCCAGGACGCCAAGCGTGAGTCCCGCCCTCTGAGGGCGTTTGCATTGGCTGGTACAAGCGATGGGTCGGGGGCCCTCGTGTGTTTGGGGGTCTGCAGGAAGCGGGGTCTGTTCCGAATGCGGGGACTGTGTTATTTGCTTGGGGCTCATAAAGCAAAAGCCACGCGGCCACTGGAAGCCGTTTCCACCCTGACCCGACTGTAGCTGGAAGCGGGAGTACAGTCCATACCCCAAGAATAAAGCAAGTCTCCCAAGCCACCCTCATCTGCTTCCCGCTCACAAGGGCGGAGCTCTTAGATGAGGAGGCTCTTGCTAACTTTGCAGAGCTCCCCAACCGTACCCCCTGCTCACCACAGGGCGCACTGCGGCTCCAGTGAGGATACCAGGGACCAGCAGGCTCCACCCTGGGTGAGCTCTACGGCAGGGGCCCTGCCAAGAACGCTGATGCCCAATAAGTGCAGGGGCGTCTTCTGGAGTTGGGCATCCTGGTCCAGCATCCTTGGTGCGCAGCGCGGGTGGAGCAATGTTACAGCACGCCCTGTTGTCCCCGCCGGGGTGTGGCTGTCCTGCGCTTTGCAGAGCTAGTGTGCAAGGGGGAAAAAGAGCCACTCACCTCACTTGCAGGGGACAGGGCCCAGCCAGAACCCGCATCTTCCCTGAGCCCGAGTGTGGCCGCCTGGTGGTTACCCCAGCTACCCCAGGTAACCCCCCAACTCCACCTTGGCCTGGGACAATTGCAGAGGAGCGGGCCACCTCATCTCCCTGCCTCCTCTAGTGCAAGCCAGGCCCTCTCTTAGGTCGTCCTGACTCGGGTGGATCTCAGGCCAGGCAAAGTGGAACCGCTGGGGAACCCTACACCAGAAGATTGTCCCACCACAACCCCGCCCCGAGTGCTCAAAGCCCGGGACGCGCCCCTTTGGACTTCAGACTCAGAGACAGCAGGCAGCGAGGTGCCAGGTGGAATGTCCCACCTCGTGTCTAGGTATATCGCCTTCACAGAACGAGGGGAATCTGACCTTGTGATTGTCGGGTTTCCCCGGATAAGAAACCCCGCCACTGAGCGGGCCAGGAATTCGCCCCGGGTCACACAGAAAGCCGATGGAAGGGGATGCATGCCATCTCATCCGCCGTCCTTCCTGCCAGGGTTTGGGGTAGGACGGAGTTAGGTGCGTGCCAGCTGCTAGGCTGGGCACGAGTGAGGAATTAGCTTCACTAAGTTTCCTTTTCCTCGTTTGCAAAAGTGGGTTCTAGAATCTTGGGAAATCAGCTAGCAAAGATGCCTGGCCAGAACACATATTCAATGGCAATTCTTAAGGACCGATCTGAGCGCCACCACACCCCCCCCCCCAACCTCCCGCGGACAGACTATTAAGAGCCTGGAGGAATAATAGAAGTAAGTTGTTAAAAGTCAGTAAAACAGCAACCAAAGCCAGGCCGTGTGGCTCGCACCTTTGGTGGTCCCAAAACCACCAAAGAGGCAAATGGATCTCTCCGTGAGACAGTTTAGTAGTACATAATGAGTTCAAGGACAGCCTGAGCTACATAGTGAGACCCTGCTTCGAAAAAAACCCAACCAAACAAACAAACAGCCAGAAATTGAATAATAGGGCTGTCTGCTACTGGGATTATCTGGTTTTCAGTTGAACTTCTATGTTTTCGGAAATTGTGCATGCATTCGAAATTGAAAGAAATAATTCAGACAAGCTCCAATATAATCTTTACTTAGTTTGCTCAAGTGCAAAACTGGACAACCAAGTATCACAGCCAAGATCCTGATAGGAAGACAGTCAAAGTACAGAACATGCCCAAAGCCACCACAACAATCCCATGCCCTTTTAAAACCAAATACCTTCCTCTTCCCAGCTCCAGTTGCTGGCCACTAGGAAACTGTCCTTTAAATAATCTTATTATTTATTATATTATTTCCAGAATGTACACAATGGAATTTTACAGTATGTGACTTTAGACATTGGCCTGGGGTTTTTCTTAGTTTCCTGGGATGTATTGATATTGCTGCTGCATCAATAGTCTGGTTTTGTTTTGTTTTTTCTTCCTGAGTAGTAAGTAGTTCATGGTCAGGATGCACCACTTTAACGCCCACCCACTGAAGGGCATCAGAGGTATTCCAAGTTGGACTATTCCGAGTAAAGATGCTATGAATTTCTCATGTGTGAATTTTTGTGTGGTTACAAGTTTCATTTCTCTACGAGTGAGGGTGGCGCACACCTTTAATCCCAGCACTCAGGAGGCAGAGGCAGGGGGATCTCTGTGAGTTTGAGACCAGCCTGGTATACAAAGTGAGATCCAGGTTAGCCAGAGCTACACTATGAGAGCCTGTCTCAAGAATAAGAAAAAAGGGGCATGTTGACTTTTATTAGAATTTAGAAGAATGGCTTCACCTTTTCAAGTTCTAATTCCTTGCTGTCACCAGGCAGACACTGGCACCACTGTTTACTTTGGTCTGCAGAAGGGCACATCAGTGACCCGCTAGTGTCTGATGTCTGCACATCTTCTGAAGTGTGTGCTCATGTCCTGTCCCATTTTCAAATCCGAATTGCTTCCCCCCACCCCCAGACTGGGTTTCTCTATGTAGCTTTGTAGACCAGGCTGGCCTCCAACTAACAGAGATCCACCTGCCTCTGCCTCCCCAGTGCTAGGATTAAAGGTGTGCGCCACCAATGCCTGGCTTGAATTGTTTTTTAGTATTGGTGGAACTGTGGTGTAGCTTTCTGTTGCTTTTTCCCAGAGGATGTCACAGAGCAGAGGTTTCTTACTTGAATAAGGGCTCATACGTTAGTTTTTCCTTTTATGGATTATGCTTTTGGTGTTAACCTAAGAATTCTTGTCTAACCCTAAATCCTGATGTTTTCATCTCTGCTTGCTGCTTTTTAAGATGTGTCTTTTCTCTATTGTGGGTTTTTTGGGGTTTTTGTTTGTTTTTAACCTTTAGATTATTGTGGGGGTGGTGCCTGAAGAGGCCACAAGAGGGCGCCAGATCTCCTGTAGCTGGAGCTCCTTGACATGGCTGCCAAGATCCACACTCATGTTGTTGTGCCAGGTTTGCGGAGCCCAGACACTAACCCAAGGAGTCGACACTCTGATGCAAAAGCAAAAGGTTTCTTTTCATTTCAAGCTGGCCAGCTAGGATCTCACTGCATGGTGGGCAAATGAGATCCCACCCAGCCAAAAAGAGAAGCTTTTAAAGGGGCAGACCATAAGGTTGAAGGCCACAAATTACAGAGTTTCCATGGTTACTTAAGGTCATACAAAGTACAGAGTTAGTCAGTAACCATACATTTTAAGGGAGATACATTTGACTGAGATAAGACAGGGCACGGCTTGCAGGGTTACAGAGTCATAGGGTCTGTCAATTATCCCCTGGGCAGGGGAATCTTTACAACCAGCAGGGCACCTTTACAACCAGCAATTAGCAAAGGAATGCTAACAGGAGTGATGGATAGTCACCTCTGCTTCTCTGGGAGTAGGGCTCAGGCGCCAGCCATGGCACTCCCAGCCATTAGAAGTCCCCACCCCCCTTTTTTTTTCTTTTTAGAGCCCTAGTTTTTTAAACTTTTATTAATTTGAATTTTTGGTCCCTCAGTGTCTGTGGCAAGAGCTGCCCAGACGACCAGTGAGTTGTCTCCCCAGCTCCTCTAATGAATGATTCTATGACTGGTCTGAGCTCTGGAAGGGTAGATGGAACAGGTTTGCTTCTGACTTCCCTGCTCCTCCTCTGCTCCCTGTAGTTTCCTTTCCTTTCCTTTCCTTTCCTTTCCTTTCTTTCTTTCTTTCTTTCTTTCTTTCTTTCTTTCTTCCTTCCTTCCTTCCTTCCTTCCTTCCTTCCTTCCTTCCTCCTTTCCTTTTTTCTTTTGTCAAGACAGGGTTTCTTTGTGTGACCCGCTGTCTTGAAACTCACTCTGTAGACCAGGCTGACCTCAAACTCACAGAGATCCACCTAATTCTGCTGAGATTAAAGGCGTGCTCCACCACCCAGCTGTACTTTCCTTTGACTTCTGAAGTTTACAAGCAAAACACCTATCTATGCGGTTTTGTCTGTGTTGTTGGTTTTTTGGGGGGGGGCGGGTTGGTGGTGCTGGAGTTCAAAGCCAGAGCCTCTGCATGCCAGTCAAGCACGGTACCACTGGGTCACACCCCAACACCATCTGTGCTTTGGTTGCATCTCTAAAAACACTCTTCCTCCGGATCTGAGGGCAAAGACTCTGAACAGTGAGAAAGAAGCGCTTGTGGGCATGAAGGAGGTGAATCTCCTTTTGCACTAGACTCAAGATGACCCTGGTGAAGCTTTTAGCTCTCTAGACCTCGATGTCTTCATCTCTAAAGGGAGGCTGAAAGGAAGCAGCTTAATTCTTTGCACAAGACAGAGACCAGGCACCATTCACCCGTTCAATGCTATTCCCACTGCATCTGCCTCTCTGTTGAGAAACCAACAAGAAGTTAAGAGATGGCTCAGCGGGTACATTGCCTGCCTCACAGGCACAAGCCTGAATTCCATATGCAGCAGCTACAAAACAAGCAGGGCATACACAAAAGCAGGATATACACCCATCTCTTAGTGTAAACAGGGCATATACACAAAAGCAGGATATATACCCGTCTCTTAGTGTAAAGAAGGTTGAAACAGGCAGATCTATGGGGCTGGGTGGCCAGCCACTCTGTCCTAATTGGTGAGTTCTAGACAGCATTTCTGAGGATGGCATCTGAAGTTGTACACACACACACACACACACACACACACACACACACACACACACACTGGCAGGGGATGTAGCCCAGATTCCCTAACATGTAAGCATTTGCTAAACTGTGAGGGACCCAGAGTTCTAAGTACCCTGAGCCATCATTCTACTCAGCACGTAAGAGGCAATGTCTTGAATAGAAGAAACAGATTAGTGCATGCATCCAAAATGGATTCTATGAGTAGCCACTAAATACCACGCCTCAAGGTATTTCTTCCAGCATCTAAGACATGAAGACAGTTGCTGGTCTACAAGAGTTCATGGCAAAGATGCAGGATCATATAAATTGATGAGAAAACAGTTGTAGACACTGTGTGGTTAGAGGCTGCCTTAGGTCACACAGTTAAGCTTTGGGCTGGAATAGAAAAAGTTAAGATGCTTCTTATCTTATACATTCAGCCCAGAGGTAGTGTCTTAGGGTTTCTACTGATGTGATGAGACACCATGACCACAGCAATGCTTATAAAGGAAAGCTTTTAATTGGGGCTGGCTTACAGTTCAGAGGTTGAGTCCGTTATCAGCATGGCGGGAAGCATGGTGGCTCACAGGCAGACATGGTGCTGGAGAGGGAGCTGAGAGTCCTCCATCTGGATCCACAGGCAGCAGGAAGAGAGACACTGGGCTTAACATCTGAACCCTCAAAGCCCACCCCCAGTGACACGCTTCTTCCAACAAGGCCACACCTCCTAACAGTGCCACTCCCAATGGGCCTATGGGGGCCATTTTTATTCAGACCACCACAGGCAGGCGGCACCAGAGCAGTGACCCAATAATGTCATCTAGGTGGTTATCATTTCTTTCAGCATTCTAATCTGACACCACTGACTGTTGGCTGTTTCCTCACACATGCGTATTCATGGTTAAACATGGCTGTGATGGCCAAGCGTCATGCCCTTGCTGTGCCTCTGAAATCAGTTCTGAAGAGAGAAGGCCGAGGCCATCTCTCACATGTCTGCTTTGTAAAGAGGGACACCTCCCACAAACCCCAGCAGACTTCCTCCCCGCTTTCCTAAGCCAGGATACAATCATCTTCCCCAACTCACACTGCAAAGAAAGCTGGGGCATTGAGCCTTTGGAATCGTGATCTGTTGTAGACAAGGATTAAAAGAGGGGACTAGGCAGGCAATGACCACTGGGTAAGGATCAGCCAATCTGCTACAATGTTCAAAGTGCACAGAGACCACAAGACCAGCCAAGTTTTCAGGCGAGACCAAAACAAGCAAAACAACAGCCAAAAAACTCAATTTAAGATTATGAGGAATTTTCAAAGAATTACAGCAAACTTTAGAGAAACCAAAACAAAGCAAAGAGATATAATTTATAATTCAGTGGTGGAGATAAAATAGAATCCAGTTATAATCCCCCAAACTACAAGAGAAGGTAGCTTTAGTGAACACCTATGATCGCAGCCCCTGAGAAGCGAAAGCACAAAGGTCAGGAGTTCAAGGTTATCCTAGGCTACACAGTAAGTTTGAGGGCAACCTGGAATACAGCAGTCTCTGTTTCAAAAAAAAATCAAAATATATAGATAAGAAAAGATAAAGATATTAGGTTCAAACCCACAATCTCTGTCATTACATTAAGTAGACTTATTTTATGTTTATTTGTGTTGGGGTGGGGCATGTGTGAAGGTCAGTGGACATGCTTCTACTGTGTGAGTTCTAGGGATGGAACTCAGGTTGTCAGTCTTGGTGGCCAGTGACCTTACCTGCTGAGACAGCTCACCAGCCTCAGTAGACTTAAAAAAAAAAAAAAAAAAAAAAAAAACTTGGAGTTTCATTATATAGTTCTGGCTGGCCTGGAAATCACTATGTACACCAGGCTAGCCTCAGCTTCATGAAGGTCTGCCTTCCTCTGCATCCCACGTGCTGGGAATAGTGTGTGCCACTGCACCCAGCCAGACTTTTGTTTTGTTTTGTTTTGTTTTGTTTTGTTTTGTTTTCCCGAGACAGGGTTTCTCTGTGGCTTTGGAGGCTGTCCTGGAACTAGCTCTTGTAGACAAGGCTGGCCTCGAACTCACAGAGATCTGCCTGCCTCTATCTCCCGAGTGTTGGGATTAAAGGCATGTGTCACCAACGCCAGGCCTAGCCAGACATTTTTTAAAGCACCTTTATTTACTTGATATATTGGCTATATTATACATGTGCTTCCCAGTAATCTAAAATGAAAAGCTTCATTGACCATTGCCATAGAAGTGCTAAATGAGAAAAGGAACAGACAAAATCTTTTGTTTTCCAAACACGAACATAGGATTTCGTGATGTGCTGGGCCATGAACAGTATCCAGGTCACTTGAGGGAACGCAGCCAATTACGTGGCTGGTCTTCTGATGAAAATGAGTGGAATGAAAAGCTCTACCCAGTGTGGAAGAGGGCAGACGGCAGGTGGAAGGACTCCTGGGAAGGTAAGTAGAAATCTCCCGCAGCTGTGGCAAGGGCCTTGGACTCCAGGCTTCAGGCCCTCACGAATGACCGTGCTCTAGGTGCAAATGAGCAGTCCCTGGGTATAGCAAGCTCTCCTTCCTCCCAACACCCTCACTTTCTAAGTCACCATATCACCTGGACTTTTAGACATTTGCAAGTATTTTAGAGAGCAAGCAGATTTGGACTCAAACCTATTGACTACCGTGGCGTAGGCAACCTCAGAAAAGCCGACACATGGCCTCATCACCCATAAGTGTGACTTGCAGAAGGCGTATCATTTCAGGAAGGCCAAAGGCTGAGCCTCCAGTCGTGTGGTTTTAAGGTTAAAATCTATACACTTTCAACATGTGCTTCCTCAATCCAAAATCAGATTGTGTGTGTGTGTGTGTGTGTGTGTGTGTGTGTGTGTGTTGGTGTTTTGTCTATGATATCTGTGAACCACATGTGTGCCTGGTGCCCAAGGAGGTCATTAAAGGGTCATCAGATCCCTTGAAAGTGGAGTTACACTTACAGATGATGGTGAGCTGCCATGTGGGTTCTGGGGTTGAACCAGGACCCTCTGAAAAAGCAGCCACTGCTCCTAACCACGGGGCCATCTCTCTAACCCCTTTTGTATATTCGTTCCATGTTTAGAAAAATCCTTTAATCACTCAACTTACTTTTTCTATGATACTGTACTGTGAAAGCTAAAGTTAGTATCCAGGAAGTAAATTTAACACACTGTAAAGAGGCCTATGGATGGCACAGTCCTTACCAATAGATATTACTTTATTTTAAACACCTTTGGTGAAAGGCCTTCTGAGGGAATGAACCCCGTTCTTTGTTGCCCTAGGAGGCCGTGTGCAGGCAGTCCTGACCAGTGACTCACCAGCTCTGGTGGGTTCCAATATCACATTTGTGGTGAACCTGGTGTTCCCCAGATGCCAGAAGGAAGATGCCAATGGTAACATCGTCTATGAGAAGAACTGCAGAAATGGTAAGAAGGCCAGCTCCTTCCTGGAGCCCCAACCATGATCCTAATGCTCACGGGTGCTGTCACCAACCCCTGCCACCCTCCTCCTCAAGCTGGGTGACAGGGATGTGTGGAGCTGTCCAGCCCCCTCACCAGTGTCAACGCTACCCAACCCTCCTTAGCAAATTGCTCCTGTGTGAGTGGTGGTGGGGGGTTCACTTCCCTTTTAATTAGCCCATATTTACTGTACAAAATATTTTCCTATACATAAGTCATGAACTTTGATCATGTCCATCTGCAATTCCCCTTTCCTGTCCCTCTTCCCCATGCTGGTTCCAGCTCCTGCCAAAATCCCCCTTTAAGCTCTGCCACTGAGATAGGACAAACTCCATGAACATGCAGAGCCCTGAGCTCCATCCCCGGGGCTACACACACATTCCAAACTGTGTTTCCTCCACTGTCACACCCAGCTAGTGCTTCGTGTCCCCTGGACAGAGAATACATTGTCTATACTCAGATTCTCGGTTTTTTGCCTGTTTGGCCACAAAATCGATACCACCCAGGGCCCCATTTGACAGGTTTGTTTCTGTTGACTACTATTTTTAAGCAGACAATATTCTGCTAGTACAGAATATTCTGCTGAAGATGAATGGTCTGATTTTATTTTGCTCTTAAAGAAATACGTCTACTACCCAAGTTAAAAGAGCATAAATACATCAGGGAAAACTCTCTTGTCAGGATTGTTCACTCTGGAGATCTCAGATAACCCCTGAGCTTACTCAAACAGTGAAGATGTCCCTGCACTGTGAGCTGCCTGTGCCAATCACGGCTTCTGCAGATCTGTTGTGTACGTCCCTCATTATCTTTTTAAATCTCCCTCAAGGAAAACACTAAATTCTGTATGGATGGAGGTTAATTATTTATCTAGTGGTAAATATGTAATATTCTCTCTCTCCCTCTCACACTCCCTTCTCTCTCTCTCGTATTCCTATCTAGCCCAGGCTAGCCTCAAGCTCATGATCCTCCTGCCTCAGTCTCCAGAGTGTTGGGATTATAGGTATGTGTTACTATACTCAAATATATATATGCATATATATAACCACACTTAAGAGGTTTTTCTCTGTGTAGCCCTAACTGTCTTGGAACTTCCTTTGTAGACCAGGCTGTCCTTGAACTCAGAGATCTGCCTGCCTCTGCCTGCCGTGCCGAGTGCTGAACTTAAAAGGTGTGCACCATCACTCCTGGCTTGAGACACCTTAACTGTAACAGAAAACTAGGAAAAACTCAAAGACCAGTGGAGTTGTGTTAAAAGGGCACAGGAGGCAATGTAGAGGGGTTTCTCTTGACTGTGTCTGGGACCATTTAAGAATAAAAAGGAATAACAACTAGTAGCCTGATAAGGAGCTCTTCAAGGACACAAACGAAGGGATTGTTCTGAACTACGTGGAAAATATCACACATTTGGAGAGGTTATGCTCAGGCATGCAGTGCCAGCCGTCACTTGCATCACAGCTCACTGGCTCCAGTCTGAGTTCCCTGTAAGAAAGGCAGTAGCTGAAAACCACGGAGGGCTGCCAGCACCCTGCTAGGCCCTTCGATGCTGCCTTTCTGCACATTGGTGTACTTTAATACCGTGGTAACCTCTGTGAAAGGCTCCTGCGGTGCCACTGGGGGTGACATTCCACACCAGTAACCAGCTTGGTCGCCATCTTACAGTCCTGGTGTCTGCAAAGCCAAGAGATCCCCTTTTTAGGATTTATTTTTATTATTTACCTATGTGTAGATGTGTGTCTGTTGTGTATGCAAGTGTCCTCAGATGCCAGCAGAGGGTGACAGATTGCCCGGAGGTGAAGATTCAGCTGTTGGGCAGGAGGCAGATTCTTTTTATCTGTGTCCTGTCGGGGGAGGGGGTGCTGGGGCGGGGGGGGGCGTGGCCACGCGCTGCAGTGACCTGAGGAAACACTCCCTTTAGGGGGGTCTTCTGCTGAAGATTTAGGACTTAGCAGAGACTCAGAACTTAGCTGTGGTATCAAATGAGTGAGGAAAAGAAGCTGAGGAGAGTGTGCAGCTAGAAGACGATGCCCCCTGTAGTTTGTTTTGAATAGCACGGAGATTTGGAGAGTCAACAGGAAGACACCTGTTAAGTAAAATCTCCAGATGGACGGTTCCTGGAAATTGATACTATAATACTTTATTGAAATGCATAATCGCAGTGCACGAGTTATCAATACACCACGGATGGATTCTGAACATTAACATTAGGGGCTGGAGAGACGACTCAGAGGTTAAGAGCACCGACTGCTCTTCCAGAGGTCCTGAGTTCAATTCCCAGCAACCACATGGTGGCTCCCAATTTGGCCTGCAGGGTTACACGCAGGCAGAGTGCTGTATGTATAGCAAATAAACAGAGGGAGGGAGGGAGGGAGGGAGATGCTAGTCCTTAGCAGCTTTTACGGTGGTTCGGTTCCGGGAACATGAAGTGTTTGAGCATTGGACATTTGGAGGCCAGAAAATTAACTCGCCCTGTTTGTTTCTTGATTAGATTTGGGATTCACTCCTGACCGATATGTCTACAACTGGACAGCAGGGGCAGAGGATGGCGACTGGGAAGGCAACAGCAGCCGCAGCGAGCACCTGGAGTTCCCTGATGGCAAGCCCTTCCCTCACCCCCATGGAAGGAAGAGATGGAGCTTTGTCTACATCTTTCACACACTTGGTGTGTTTTACAGACTCTCAGCTGTTCACATTTCTGCCACACTTTAACGTTGTCTTCCTACATTCTCTAACGGGAATAACACGCGCTCCTCTGTTGGCTCTCCTAACTCAGGGAACAGTGAGGGAAAAGTGAAATCCTGGTTAACCGCGACAAGTCTGCAGGACACCACAGAATAAAGTGAGAACGAGAAGGATGTGGATTTGGCTCTCTCTTACACAACAGCAGACGATTAGTCTAACATAGTACTATGCAAAATATTTACTTGAACAGTAGATGGTTGCACATTTGTTTATTCATTATTTGTAGGTGTTCTAAGTGAATTAGTGAACGTCAAAGAAGCATTTTCTCTTTGCTTTGGAAATTTGGAAACATTGAAGAGTACAAACAAAATATAAAAGTCATCTACAAATACCACCGGAGATGATCGCTGTTAGTGATGCTGCTGTCAGTATTGATGCTTCTTGTTTAAGATCATAATGGATACGCATTTTTATTTTGCTATCATAGCATATGACTATATTATTTAAACTTCCTTACGTTGTCTTAATGGCTGCATAATACACCACTGTGTGGGTCTAGAACAACCTAGACACTGTTTTTCTCTGGCATAGTCTACCCTCTGTTTTCCAAGAACATAAAAGTCATTGGTTCACTTTGCTGCATTATTAGTGAAGTGTTACTTTAAGAGTAACAAAATTAATCATTTTAACAAGACTGCTGTATTCTCAGTACATCACTAGAGTGCCAAGTATATGGATCAGTGGTAGAATGCATAGCCAGCATATAAAAAGCCCTGAGTTACAAAGTCAGCAACACACACACACACACACACACACACACACACACACACACACACACTCACACACACTCACACAATATACACTCAAACACATACTCACACTCTCACACACTCACATACTCATACACTCACACACTTACACATACACTCACACTCACACACATACACATACTCACACTCACACATACTCACACACTCACACATATACTCACACACACACTCACACACATACTCACACACTCAAACACATACTCACACTCTCACACACTCACATACTCATACACTCACACACTTACACATACACTCACACTCACACACATACACATACTCACACTCACACATACTCACACACTCACACATATACTCACACACACACTCACACACATACTCACACACTCACACACATACTCACACTCACACACACTCACACACATACTCACACTCACACATACTCACACACTCACATATACTCACACTCACACACATATACTCACACTCATACTCACACACACTCACACACATACTCACACTCACACACATACTCACACACTCACACACATACACACACTCACACACACATACTCACACTCACACACATACTCACACTCACACACACTCACACTCACACATATACTCACACTCACACACATATACTCACACTCATACTCACACACACTCACACACATACTCACACTCACACACACTCACACTCACACATATACTCACACTCACACACATATACTCACACTCATACTCACACACACTCACACACATACTCACACTCACACACATACACACACATACTCACACTCACATATACTCACACACATACTCACACACTCACACACACATACTCACACTCACACATACTCACACACACTCACACTCACACACATACACACCCAGGAGCCAACTGAGGCTACATATTTGGAATCTGTTCCAATTGAGCAATCCTAGATTTCTAACAGTTTTGTCCCTTCTCTTCAAGCATCCTTTTCCTTCAGCATCAACAAAGCAAGACCACTGAGCAAGTACAGAATACGCCAGACAGCATACCTGTCAGAAACTGGCTTTCCCCAGGTGCCGTCCTAGCCCTGCTGGTCAGGTCCCCAAGCCTGTCATTCACTGACCTGCCACTTCTGTGGCCAGCTGCAGTGAGTTTCAGGGCTGGCTGCAGCGGGAAATGGAGTGACTCAAATGTGTTCATGGAGGCACTCCCTTTGCATCTGTGACCCACAGTTGCTCCCTCTCTCCTGTCTTGTTGTTTTAGGTACAAGTACTTCTAGAAAATGGAGGTACAGTCTCCCAGAAAATCTAAACAGAGCCATGCCCAACTACTTATATCAATTGCTTTTTAAATAGTTACAAAAATAACATAGATTTGTGAATAAAGAACTTTTAAAAACTCTCCCAGATACCTCACCATTTTCATCAAAACTTAATAAAGTGTTGGCCTGTAAATTAGGGACTAATTATATTGTCTCACTAAAGAGCTCTTTCACCGTAACCAGCTGTGTGCAGTTGTCTGCGCACAACTATAGAGTTGCCTAATCGGGTTTTGCATAGAGTCCAGCACCATAGCATGGCCCCCCTTTCCGGAGCATCTAGCCTGTTCTCTCTCCAGGCAGCCTTTAACTAGCCTTTCAGAAACAGCTTTGTCTAGTGATCATGCCATATCACCAATAACTAAAATGTCCATCTTCCACAGGTCAGTATTTCCAAAAACTGGGTCGGTGTTCAGCACGGGTTTCTGTAAACACAGCCAATATGACCCTTGGCCATCAGGTCATGGAAGTGGCTGTCTTTCGAAGACACGGCCGGGCATACATTCCCATTGCTCAGGTGAAAGACATCTATGTGACAACAGGTGCGTATTGTGAGCTCACATCTGTGGAACACGAGGCATTTGGCCCTTTGGACAACAGCAGATTAAGAGAGTCAGCAGATTAGGAGAGTCTGAATTAGGATAAAATTTATCTGGGCTCCGAGCAGAGCTGAAATATTGAGTCCTGTGGCACCCGACCTGTTCCCCAGCTGAGACACTCTAAAGTTTACATAGGAGAAGGTCTCATTTTAATTGTCATCCAGAGCACATCATTGTAGCCCTCCCTCACAGTCAAGCAACAATGTGTTTTCTTCCTTTCTTCCGTGCATCTTCTAGATCAGATTCCTATATTTGTGACCATGTCCCAGAAGAATGACCGGAACTCATCTGATGAAACCTTCCTTAGAGACCTCCCCATTGTGTTCGATGTCCTCATTCATGATCCCAGCCACTTCCTCAATGACTCTGCCATTTCCTACAAGTGGAACTTTGGGGACAACACTGGCCTGTTTGTCTCCAACAATCACACTTTGAACCATACGTATGTGCTCAATGGAACCTTCAATCTTAACCTCACCGTGCAAGCTGCAGTGTCTGGGTCATGCCCTTCACCTTCATCACCTCCAGTCACACCGCCAGCACCCACACAGCCAATAACCACACCGCCAGCACCCACACAGCCAATAACCACACCGCCAGCACCCACACAGTCAATAACCACACCGCCAGCACCCACACAGCCAATAACCACACCGACAGCACCCACACAACCAATAACCACACCGCCAGCACCCACACAGTCAATAACCACACCGACAGCACCCACACAGTCAATAACCACACCGACAGCACCCACACAGCCAATAACCACACTGCCAACACCAAGCCCTTCTTTAAGTGAGTACTTTCTGGGTAACGAGGGGGTGGGGGTGGGGGTGGGAGTTTTCCTTAGTTATTAAATAACTTAGTCAATCAGCTGGAGACACTATGTAGCCCTGCTGGCCTTGAACTTGATCTTTAAACTAGGCTGGCCTCAAACTTGTAGCGATTTCCGTGCTGCTGACAGGTTTTCATCACCCATTGCTATTCCTTTATAGAATGTTTTCAATTGTAAAATTAATTCACATCTCTTAGTAACAATTCAAACAAACCATGAGGAAGCCTAGCACAAGAGAAGTCCCCCTGTGTTTTCTCCCCTGGGTCACCCTGACGTTGCTGGTCATGCTTCTGTCCAGATCATTTTCTGCGTGTTTACAAGCATTCTACATGGGCACATAGGTTTTGTCACTTGGGATTCTACGTAAATGGGTTCCTGCCATATGCTTTGCTCTGCGATCTGCCTCTCTTCACTAAACACAGACAGCTTTCAGTTACTGCCGCATAGAAATCTATCCCCCCTGACTGGGCGGCAGCACAGTGTTCACAGGCGTTCACAGGCGCATTAACAAACACCCTGCCTGCTTGTTGGTGAGCAGTTAAGGGATTCCCAAGTCAGTTACAAATGTAACAACAGCCTGGCTGCCGTGGCCCAGGCCTTTAATCCCAGCACTCAGGAGGCAGAGGCAGGTGGATCTATGTGAGTTCAAGGCCAGCCTGGTCTACAGAGTGAGTGCCAAGATAGGCTCCAAAGCTACACAGAGAAACCCTGTCTCATAAAACCAAAAAATTAAAAATAAAACATTAAATAAATACAGTGTCAGGCATATCCAGACAGCTTCATTTTTGGAGACAGGGTTTCTCTGTGGCTTTGGAGGCTGTCTTGGAACTAGCTCTTGTAGAGAGGCTGGTCTCAAACTCACAGAGATCTGCCTGCCTCTGCCTCCCAAGTGCTGGGATTAAAGGCGTGCGCCACCAACGCCCGGCCTCTAGGAAAACTTCCTTCTTGCTTGCTTATTCTCCTCCTGTTCCTCTCTCTCCCTCCTCCTCCTTTTCCCCAAGGTCTCACATAGCCCAGGCTAGCTTCAAACTCGATGCAGCACCAAGGGTGATGACCTGGAGTTGCTGCTCCTCCTGCCTTCACTGTCCAGTTGCTGGGATTTCATGCATGCACCACCACACCAATGCTGGCCAAGTATTCTGCCAGCTGAGCTACATCTCTAATCCCAAGAACCAGTTTCTTTATCTGCAAGTGTATCTTCTTTACAAATCGAGACAGAAGCTGTAAAATTCTAAATAAGTTATAGATGCCTTAGTGTTTCAAAATCTGGCTAAGTTATTTAATTTTGAGTTTTAGAGTCACATTTATATAAAAAAAACAGCTTGCTTTTCTTAGAAGCTATATCATAGCATTCGTCAAAAATATTTCTGAAGCCAATTTTAAGGGGTATTTTAGTTTGTTGCTATTGTTTTCCCTATGCTGTCCTATAAAACAAAAGCCAGTACCCCTTATGCACTCAGCTTTACTGAGAAGGGAAGAGATCTATTTTCATGCAACGGTGCGCAAACTCCACCACAGTCAACCCAGAATGCCTTAAAGCAGCTGGGGTGGGGGAAGGCTTAGAAACAGGGTCCCAAGTGATTACAGAAGTTAACCATGACTTTTACATTTTTGGTGTGTGTGTGTGTGTGTGTGTGTGTGTTGTGTGTTGTATACATATGTGTGTGGGTCACCTCACTCCACACTAGTCTGTGTGTATAGGCCAGCAGCTGATGCCAGGTGTCTTCCACTATGGCCTTTATCCTTATGTTTTGAGACAGGATAGCTTGCTGGACCTGGGGCTTGCTGTGTCAGTTAGGTTGGCTGTCGAGGGAGCCACCTGGGATATAACTGTCTCCACCCAGCCCAGGGCTGGGGTTACAGATGTGCTGCCACGTGGCTAAGCATGACATAAAAGGATTTTTCCCCTAGAGAGCATTTGCAGCTATGTAGACCATATAAGTGAGTTTGTATTCTTTTTGAAAATTGTATCTATTATTATTATTAGTGGTGGGGGTGGTGTGTGTGTGTGTGTGTGTGTGTGTGTGTGTGTGTGTGTGTATGGCGTTGGTTTTCTCCTTCCACATGGGACCCCAGGATCATAATCAATTTCTCAGGCTTACACAACAAACTTCTTTACCCATTGAGCCATCTCACTGGCCTGGCTTGTATTACTGAACTTTATTATTTGGCAATTAAAGATGTGCCCTATGTCTTGGTGAGTAGCTTCAGGATAACGTTCAGCTAAGCTCAGAAGTCTAGGGCTCCAGGAATGTAGCTGAGAAGCAACATGCAGGCCTGGGCTCCTTCCCCTGCACTACAATAAATAAACAAGAAGCAGCTTGAAGCCCTGTCTCAAAATTAAATAAATAACCAAGTGCAACCCCAGGCCTGAAAAACCAAAGCCAAGTTGAAGAGGGCACTAGGCAGCTGACTGAGTCATGAGAGTGGGACACGTCCTGTTTTTCTATTAAAGAATTGTCTCTTTCTCTGGCTGCTCTTGTTCATTTTTCAGACTTTTGTGAGTAAATCTGAGGAACAGAACAACCTTTGTAAGACACAGATCCGACATCTGCAAAATCCCATGTGCATCTAAATAATTCTACCTAAAGCAGGACCACTGACTTTTGTTGTCTTTCTCCTAAAGAAGTCTTACTTTAAAATACAACAGAGTCGTGGTTCCATACTCAAATTGACAGCTAAATTCTGCTCACCCAGAACTTAAACGAAGGGATCCTACATCTCTTAGGGGAAGAACTAGGATTCTTAGCAGCCTCACACAGACCAGCCTCCTGGTCTAGAGTCCATGGGGAAAGACTGAGCGGATGTCTGTGGTCACCTGTCCTGCTGATGAACCACTGCACAAAGTCTCAGATGGCAACTGGGCTGGGCACCAACCTATGAGTGTAGCAGAATGTCAGACTATTATTAGGAATCATTGATTTTTTTTTTTTTTTTTTTTTTTTTTTTTTTTTTTTTTTTTTTTTTTTTTTTTTTTTTTGCCAGTCATGTTTGGTTCTATTCTAGCTCCGTGGGCTATTCAGTCTTGGGGCTCCTGGTGTCAGCATGGTCTCCCATACAGCAGGAGTATTCTGCTAGAGTTGTGGTCTGGGATCCTCTCTTTTTCTTTCTTCTGTTGTTTTGAGAGGGTCTTACTATGTAGCCACAGGAATTTGCAACCTTTGTGCCTCAGCCTCTGGATTACAAGTGTGCACCACACCTACTCTTTTTTTTTTTTTTTTAGCCTTTAAACTTTTTAAACATTAATTTACTTATTTTGTGTGTATGGTCACTTTGTCAATGCACCACACACATGCCTGGTTCAGTCCCATGCTAGCAGAGGGCATCAAATCCCGTGAGACTGAAGTTATATGTGAGTTCTGGGAATCAACCCAGGTCCTATAGAAGAGCAGCCAGTGCTCCTATTGCCCACACCAGGTGAGCACCGTGCTGCTGAGTCACACTCAAGTTCAAAGCACAACCCCAGATGTTTTTTTAAACTCAGGAAGCAAATGAAAAGTGAAAGACCTACCAGAATACACGAACAGGTCACAGTAGAGGAGGTGTCCTGGCCTTCACACTGGTACCCCTTGTTTGTCCACACACCATTTAATTCATCTTTCTTCTATGTGCTGTTCATCAACAAAACAGAGCTAAGATCACTGTCCTCTTGGGCTGAACAATTTAAGCTGAACTGAGATGAAGCATATGAACCCTCTTCTCTGCCATGTGTGGTGTTCATGCCCGTGTCAACAGCACACATTCACTTAGGACTTCACTCGCTCAAGGCTGCCTCTGCTCCCTACCCTCCCTGCAGCTTATTTATGGTCGTAAATGGCCATAACACCTACATATATAGGAATCTACACACATTTATTTCAAGTTTCTGCCTTAATTTGAAAGCTCTGGAGTTCTTGATGCTTGGTTTTGTTTGGTTTTGGTTTTTAGTTTTTAGTCCTGGCTGTCCTGGAACTTGAGATGTAGACCAGGCTGGCCTTGAATCCACAATCTCAAGTGCAGAAATTAAAGGCCTATGCCCCCATGCCTGACTTCTTCTACAGGGAAGATGGAGCTAGGAGCAGATGGTGCCTTGGACATGACAGTTCACACTTACAATACCAAGTAATAAGTAGGGATAATAAGATCTGGAGTTAAGGCCAGCCTGGGCTATACAGTGAGTCCCTGTCTGGAAAAAGATAAACACCAAAACCCGCCAAAACAAAAATAATAAAAAACAGATGGACAAAATGACTTTATTTTTTGTTATATCATGTTGCCTCCACTATATTATCCATCCTTATTTATTTTAAACTTTTATTATTTGAACTTTTTTAGTGTCTATGGTTTATAACTCCATGGAGCTGAGGGACTTTTCCAGCGAAAACTGCCAGATAAACAGATACGGTTATTTCAGAGCCACCATCACAATTGTAGGTAAGGCTAAAGACCAATGGAGAAGGATTCCAGAACCTACAAGGCCACCCATTCACATTGCTCACACTAGAAGGGTAGAGATGAAGGAGCAGGGTCACCTGTCTTGTCCAAGGTGATGCAAACGTGAAAAGCAACATCTCATAGTCTCCATGTTCCACTCATCCACCTACCAGCCTTATGCTTTCTGGTAAACTTCACCCCTGGGGCAGCCCACATGCTAAAGAGCCTGGGCTTGGATCCCATGGGAGCCTCCAGGAATCTCAATGGATGGGGGAAAGAAAGCCAGCATGGAGTGCCCACTGCTTCCACTGTGACTTTTACAAAGTCACTCCTTTCTGCCTGTAAAGGGGGAATGAGCCAGCCACCACACAAGGCTGCACACTTCAGGTTCTGCCCCAAGGTCCCAGCAGAGAAAACAGGTGGCACCACAGCCTAGCCTGGGCATCCATGTTTCTAGAGACAGAGCTAGAAGCTTTGGCTGTGCAGTGTCTCTGGGGACAGGACCAGCCACCTATGACCCAGGAGCTGGTCACCCTGTGAGCCTGGGGGCAGCATCTGCCCAGTCACCTTTTCCTAAACCAGCTCCCAGAAAGGGGGTGCCATCTTCTAACACGCACCAGGCTCTAGAGCAAAGAATCTCGGAGGGTAGAACAGGTCCGTGTGACTATGAAAACGCTGCATGGGTATGAATGAAAAGCTCTGGGGACAACTTCCCATGTTTGCTGGATTCCTGTTTAGTAAGCAGGCTATCACTATTTGCTTTTCATTCCTGTCAAGGGGCATCTCTTAGTCTGTCTAAGTTTCTGTAGTAGGGTATGTAGGCTGGGGAGCTTATAACAGTGGGGAGTCATTGCTTGCTGTCCTGAAGGCTGGATGCCAGATCTGGTGATGGTGCGGAGCACTTCCTGGTTCGTAGAAGGCCACCCCCTTGCTGTATCCTCACATGCAGAGGGGACAGGGGGCTCCCTGGGCTCTCTCCATAAGGGTGCTGATCACATCTCCAGCAGAGGCTTCGCCTCCTCACACTGTAACAGAGCTGGGATTTCAGCACAGGAGTCTATGGCAGAATGGTTTCCTTTGCTTTCTGTTGTATTTTAACATTTCTCTATGGTGGCTGTTTTACTAGAGGGGATCCTAGAAGTCAACGTTATCCAGATAGCAGACGTCCCAGTGCCCATGCCCCAGCCTGAGAACTCCCTGATGGACTTCACTGTGACCTGCAAAGGGGCGTAAGTACAGTGCCATGCCAGAGGCCCCTACCGGAATAAAGGGCGTGGCCACTCGTCATCCCTTTGAAGTTGATTCAAAATTCTGCATATTAGAAACCTCAGACAAGCCGGGTGTAGGAGAAGGGGTGTGTCTCTGTAATCCCCGCCAGCAGTCAAGAGGCTAAGGCAGGCAGGAGAGCATGTGCTGTATAGTGAGCCTTTCTCTCAAAATAAAGAATAAAGAGGGGGCAGTGTAGAGTGCATCTGAGCACATACAAAGTCCTGGGTTCCATCCCCATCACTGCATAAAACAGAATATGAGATACATGCCTGCATCAGAGTACTCTGGTGGTGGAGGCAGGGCAATCAGAAGTTCAAGGTCAGCTTTAACTATATAGTGAGTCTGAGGCTAACCTGGCTACATGAAACCATGTCTTGAAAGAAAAAAGGAAAGAAAGAGAGCTGGGGGGAGGAAAGAAAGGCAAAAAGCCTTTTAAGTGTTTAAAACTGTTACTATGCCAGGCGTTGGTGGCGCACGCCTTTAAATCCCAGAACTTGGGAGGCAGAGGCAGGTGGATGGATCTCTGTGAATTCAAGGCCAGCCTGGTCTACAGAGCTAGTTCCAGGACAGGCTCGAAAGCTACACAAAGAAACCCTGTCTCGAAAAACCAAATAAACAAACAAAAAAACCAGCAAAACCCCTCAATACCAACACCACCAAAACCTGGTGACATTGTACTCTTTTCTCCCTCATGTGATCTGTGTGCCCTCACCCCAATTCCATTTCACAGCACCCCCACAGAAGTTTGCACCATCATCTCTGACCCTACCTGCCAGATGGCCCAGAACAGGGTCTGCAGCCCAGTGTCTGTGGACCAGCTGTGTCTGCTATCTGTGAGAAGAGCCTTCAATGGGTCTGGCATGTACTGTGTGAACTTCACTCTGGGTGATGATGCAAGCTTAGCCCTCACCAGCACCCTGATCTCTGTCCCTGGCAAAGGTGAGGTTTGCTTTATAATTTTATGAACATTTCCTACTACACTACACACCCAATACTAAAGCCCTCAAAAGCTTCACTAGCAATGTCTATCTCACAGCAAGGTTCTTTGAATTCTTGTTAATAGGATTTAAGAACTGGCATTAAGCTGGACATGGTGGGGCACGCCTTTAATCCCAGCACTGGAGAGGCAGAGGCAGGTGCATCTCTATGAATTCCAGGCCAGCCTGGACTACAGAGTGAGTTCCAGGCAGCCAAGGCTACATAGTGAGGTTTGTCAAAAGAAAGGAAAAGAAAAGAAACCTATCTAAGAACAAGACTGCAAAAGCATCCTGCCTCTTACAGGACAGGGCATATTGGTATCTGCCTGGGAGCTGGGGAGGAGAGAGATACAATGAAACAGTCAGGCCTGTGACTATTTCACTGTCTTGACCTCCAGGAGCTGTGGAGCTAGGACTGTCCAAGCTCCTTGTTTTTCAGAATTACCTTTAGGATCTTAGCTTGCTGGGCAGTGGTGGCACACACCTTTAACCCCAGAACTTGGGAGGCAGAGGCAGGTGGATGGATCTCTGTGAATTCAAGGCCAGCCTGGTCTCCAGAGTGAGTTCTAGGACAACCAGTGTCTTAGACAGAGAAACTCTGTCTCCAAAAACCAAAAAGAAGAAAAGAATCTTAGCTTACTCCATTTTGTTTCCTTGTGCTGGCAAACTGCTAATCTCCTGCAAGGTTTGTAAGGTTAACTCTTAGCATCTGTGATTTTTGTTCCAGTGAGTGATCACTTTAGATATGACTTAAACCCATTATCAAAAACTAAATAAAGGGGACTGAGGTGGAGCACAGTAGTAGGATGCTTGCCTGGCGTGGGTGAGGCCCTGGGTTCCACCCCCAGCATCAAAAGACAAAAATAAGAATAGAGAAATTTGAGGGGATATGGTAGGACATGCCTATATTTCCAACACTTAGGAAGAGTTGCAAGTTCAAGGACCACTTGGACATAGCCCATGGGGGGGGGAGACGGAGAGAAAGAGAGAGAGGGGAGAGAGAGAGGGAGGGAGAGAGAGGGGGAAGGGGAGAGAGAGGGGGGAGAGAAAGAGAGGGAGAGAGAGATAGAGAGATATTCCAGTCAGTAAAATGCTGACCTTGCAAGCATGAGGACCAGAATTCAGATCATCAGAACCCATAAAAAGCTGAGAGTGGTGCTGGACACCCTCACTCCCAACAATGGTAAAATGGGAGGTGGAGACAGGCAGACTCCTGGGAGCTCACAGGCCATCTAGTCTAACATACGTGGCCAAATTCCAAGCCAAAGAGAAAGCCAGTCTCAAACAAAAAGAGGAATGGTATCTGCAGTTGTCCTTTATCTCCACACGTACACAAGTTCACACACGCGCACACACCCAGACACAGACACATACTCTCTCTCTCACACACTCACACACAGACACATACACACAAACACACACACGAACGCACACACACACAGACACACACACACACACAAAAGTCTGAAGGGAGAAAAAAAAAAACTAATCCAGTGAGTCTTCTAACTTGGTAACTTGAATTTCAAAATCAGAATTTCAGAAATAGTCATAGTTCAAAAGGAAGCCCTCTGACGTTTAAGCTGGAATTCTTGTTATTGGTTGGTAGTCTGTCATTCAGCGGTCCACTTTGCTGCCCAGCACAAATAGGATAGAAGTCTACACTGGCTAAAGAACAAAACAAGGAAGACCCCTGCTTTCCTGAGCAATAACAGATGTTATACAAAAATTTTTAGACCAATTCAATTTTACAAACTGAGCAGCTCTGTAGTCAGAAGAGGCTCAAAGAGGCACATGCTGTCAGGACCCAGGGACAGCCAACGTGGACTGCTTTCTCAGTGAGGCCTGGAGTCAATCAGTTAAACTGCTTGTGACTGGCTGAAACCCAGCCGGTTTTGTTTTAAAGAGTGTGTGTGTGTGTGTGTGTGTGTGTGTGTGTGTGTGTGTGTGTGTGTGTTGCCTGTATACCACATGGCTATAGTGCTTGCCTAGGAGAGGCAGGCAGGGTAGTGACAGAGAAGGGCTGAATGGTGCACTCAGGAATGCTGGGAGGGCACCAGAATTGTGGAAACCTGAGGTGAAGAGGCAGGCAGGTAGCCAGCACAGTGGATCAACAGGTAGCACCTGTTGGCACCCAGGTGCCAACAGCTCGGCAGTGTCCTGAGAGGGTGTCACGAGACTGTGACATTCTTCCATGCTTGCCATGTATTCTCAGCACACAGTCTATATATTGTTTAATGGGAAAGGGAACCTCATGCCCAGAGTGCTGCGGGGTCTTCGGCTCCCCCCTCATTGAGCGGCACCACAAGCGCATGTCTTCCCTCCGAACAAACGCAGCTCAGCTCACGTGGGTTTCCTTCTGCTTTAAAGACCGAGCCTCCCCTCTGAGAATGGCAAACGGTGCCTTGATCTCCATCGGCTGCCTGGGCCTGTTTGTCACCATGGTTACCGGTATCTTGCTGTACAAGTAAGTTTCTCGTTTTAACAGGGTACATCTCTACAGCAGGTAGTCAAAAGCAAGTAGCATTCTTCCGTACCAACATGCCGTTTTCTTTTTTCCATTTAAATATTTGTGTAGGAGAAGAAACTCATCCGCAGAACCATGAGTACCAAACTGGGACCTATTAATTTTACTGTGGTGCTGGATTTGTTTGTTTTAAACCCAAAAGTGCTCCCAGATGTCAGTAACTTGTCAAAATTGTGTCTGTGTGATGTTTAACAAAATCTCCACGTGGGCACTTCCTTCTTGAAGAGAAAGTAGCTGTACTCCTCTAAGATGTGGGGGTCTCCCAAGAGACAGACTGGGTTGGATGGTTAGCTCTTTTAGCACCTGGCATGAAAAACACTGTAGAAAAGAATTTAGTTAGGCTGAAGGTATTTTTTAAAATCCTTTGTTTTCAGAAAACACCAGGCATACAAGCCTATAGGAAGCCGCCCCAGGAAGATGGTCAAAGGCAAAAGCCTGAGTGTTTTCCTCAGCCATGCAAAGGCCCCGTTCTTCCGGAGAAACCGGGAGAAGGATCCGCTGCTGCACAGCAAGCCGGGGATGCCCTAAGTCTTCAGCCTTCTTTCTGACCAGGAGCCCACTCCAGTGTGTTTATGTGAGCCGTGCAGAAGCACGGGACTAGAAACGCTCTTTTCCAAAGGATCATTGTAAAATATCTATGATGGTTTAGGAGGCTAGTTATATGGCGCTTTAGAGAAGGCATGAAATGACTTAGTATTTCCTCCTGTTTGTGTCCTGGTTTTTACTGTGTAAGTAGGACGCACACACTGTGTCTGAAGAGTGACGGGAAAGTCATTGCTCCTGAAGGTCCTAGGTTAACTAGGAGAGGAGACTACATGCTTCCCAGCTTTCCAAATAGCCATGTGCTATTATTCTTGACCTGAAGACCAGGCTCCATCTAACTGAACATGCCTGAGCTCCTGGCAGAAAGATAATACAAGCTTTTTGTATTGTGTGTGTGTACATGCTATACTCATTAAAGACAGTCTAATTAGCGGGTGTGATTATTTTATCAGGGTGAAAACTTTTCCTGTCTAGTTGGATGACATCCTCATCTATTCTTTATCCAGGAACATTTATTTAGTGCTTTCTGTATACCAACAGTGATGCTGAGACTTGGTCTTGCACTCAGAGTTGATGGGCTGTTGTGCACATCCTGGCTCTTGGTGCCTTCCAGGGTTCCTATGTAGAATGGCGTGCTATGGTTTTTGTAAGGTAGGCCACTTCTTTTCCTATCAGTTTCTGTGTGAAAAGTCATATAGGAAATAATCAAGGATCTCACCTCTATTTGTAAGTAAAACCCTGTGCCATATGTTAGACATGACATTCTTTTTTTCTCCTTCTTGAAAAATAAAATGTGGGATGAGATGAGCCCTCGGTGGGATTGTTATTTTTCTAACGTATTGTTTGCTTTTCAATTACATTTATGATTTTAGCACAGAAAAGTCCTTTAAGCCGGGCGTTGGTGGCATACATCTTTAATCCCAGCTCTTGGGAGGCAGAGGCAGGTGGATCTCTGTGAGTTCAAGGCCAGCTTGGTCTTCAAAGCGAGTGCCAGGATAGGCTCCAAAGCTACACAGAGAAACCCTGTCTTGAAAAAAAAAAAAAAAGAAAGAAAGAAACAATCTTATTTTACAAATCAATCCCAGTTTCCTCTCCCTCCCATACTCCCATGCCCCCCCATCCCTCATCCTACCCACCCCCATTCCACCCATATAAACATGTAAAGGAAGAATTTGGGGAGGCGAAAAGCAGTGCAGCAGCAGAGTGCTTGCCTTGGCTCTATTTCTAGCACAGAAAAAGAAATTTAATTAAATAAGGGAGGGTTTTTTATTTTTTGTTTTTGTTGTTTTTTTTTTAATAAAGAAGAGGCCTTAGTCTTTGATTCTGAGCAGTCAACATCTTATTATAAATAAGGAATAGGTACTAGTTTACAAGTAGGTGGACTTTTTCTATGAAGTTTGCAAATATCTTAGCCTTTGTGGGTTTGTAGTTTCCCTCCAAGTTCTCAGTAGCATGAGAACCAGAGATGGTGCATTGCTGAATGAGCACAGCTACCTTCCAGCACAAACCTACTTCAAAAGCATGTGGTGGACCACATTTGACCCACACGACACTCTTCTACACCAGCGGAAACTTAACAGCAGCCTAGTGCAATTGGAGTCCAGTATGGTAGAGGGTGGGAAATGGCCATGAACAATAGTTTAGGGGACAACTGGGTAAATCTGGATAAACCCCCAAATACTAGACAGTATTATAGAATAACTTCATTTTGAGGTATTTCAGGGGACCAACATTTAGTCTGGTACTTTTGACCCCCGATGGCCTAGAAGCAAAAAGAAGGTTTTTGTTTGGAAATTGCCTCCAAAGAATGCAAAAATTGCCAGCCAGCTATTTATGTGATGGCTGTAGGGCAGGGATTCTCAGCCAGGGGATGCTTAGCAATGTTTGGAGAGATTTGTCATTGTCACAACTAGGGTTGAGTGTTACCGGCATGTAGAGGGGAGAGCCCAGAGATGCTGCTGAACACCCTAAAACCTGCAGGGCAGCCCCACAACACAGGGGCCCTGCTGCAGAGCAATTGAAGAAGTCCTGGGCATGGACACCCAAACAGAGGCCTTGAATCTGAGACCAACCCTGACACTTCAAGCCAAATGACCTAGTGCCGTGATATTTTAGGAGCCTTTCCCACCTCTGTCTCATATTACAGGGTATGCTGTGCTCTCGGATGTACTTCACAGGGCTGCTCCACAGCCATCTCCAAGAATGACTGCAGATAGACAGGTAGTTGTGGGGCAGTTGCCTAGCAGACGGGTGGCCCTAGACTTGACTCCCACCAATGAAAAAAAATATGAAAGTAAAGGTACTCTTGATATGTCTCCTGTTATACAGTGCATGTTGAGCCTGAGGACAGAAGCAGTGTGCAGGGAGAGGCTTTTTTTTTTTTTTTTAATGACTAAAGAGCCAGATAATTAGTACCTAAAACAGAACAGTGATTTCAGGTTGCAATAGAATGGACAGACTGCCAAGCCACAACCCCTTGGCTTCTAAGGCACTCTTGTGGAGGTGGGACCCCATGATTTGGGGTTCTAGGACATGAGTAAGATTGGGTTTGGAACCTGCTCTCCCTTTCTCATATCCACAGGGGGCAGCAGAGAACAGCAAATCCGTAACAGTCACTAAGGCCTCGGGCCCACAATTTTATCTAGCTTCATTTAACCAATTTTTAATCTAGCAAATAGCAGGAAAGAGGCCTGAAATAGCACATAGTGTCGATTTATATTGTCTAAGTGATGCTGACGAGAACTCATTTAACTTCCAAGGGCATTATCTGCAAAATGGAGAAAACAGCATAGGAGATAGTGGGATGATTTGATGGATGTTGGCTGAGAATTGGAACGTCCCAAGGAAAGTGAGTGTACAGGTAACAAATTATTCCAGGAATTTCTTACTCCTAGGACCTTCATAAATGTCTACATTCTGAGTACCTCTGAGTCATTCAGAAATACTAGTTTCCCAGGGTTGATTTCTGTGATATAAAAGTTTGAAGGACGATGCTGTCAGAACTCATTGTACACACAGCGCACAAAACTCTCAGGCTCAGGTGACAACGAGATGACGAGTGGACAGTCATCCTGAGGGTGAAGGTGACCTCCTTTTGGTTGGATCCTGGCTGGAGGAGGGGAGGGCAATCCTTTGAAGGTGTTTGTTGTTGTCATGGATGTTGAAGAATGCTTTTAATGCTGCTGGAGTTAGGTACCATTTCAGGGCACCTATTCCAAAGGTCCACATTCAAGGGTCCCTTGAAGACTAATTTTGATCACTTAATCATGTTTTTATTGAATGCTAGGGTGGCTTTAGGTCTAGAAGAGAACAAAGAGATGATTAAGAGACACAAGGACTGAGTTTGTGGCGCTTAGATCCAGACCAGCATAGTATGTCACTGGGCCAGCGTAGTGTGTCACTGGACCAGTAAAGTGTGTCACTGGGCCAGTGTAGTATGTCACTGGACACGGGGTTTCTGCAGCAACTTCACTGACCCGGGGCCTGGCCTTCACTTCACCTGCAAGGGCAACTTGTGTTTACACATCCTTAGCCATCCCTATTCTCAAGATTCTAGAATGAAAATTGCCTTAGAGCCCTTCTATGGGCCCTGTGGAGGTTTGAATGAGAATGGGCCTCATAGGCTCATATATCTAAATGCTTGGTCCCTATTTGAGGGAACCGTTTGGAAAAGAATAGGAGATGTGGCCTTGTTGGAGGAGGTGTGTCATTGGGGGGAGACATCCATGCCAGGCCCAATCTCACTTTTTCTACCTGCCTGCCTGTGGATCAGTTGTAAACTTTCAGCCCCATGTGACCGTGGACTAACCTCTGAAACTATAAGCAAGGCCCCAATTAAATGCTTTCTTTTATAAGAGTTGCCTTGGTCAAGGTGTCTCTTCTTAGCAGTAGTACAGTGACTAAGACAGGTTCTTTGGCACTTTGGTTTTAGTACTTAGCCAATTCTTGGTCTGTGCTTAACTTCCCCAGGCATCTCACAGTGTCACTCTGCTAATGAAAATGCCTCTTACACTCAAAATACAATCCTGCTGTTTATGACAGCTGCACAGATGCCAGCAGCACAAACACCAAAACTTGAGAGGTTGAGTCCTTACTTTGAATGTTTGCATGAAATAAATTCCGCTTTCCTGGAAAGAGATGAGCTGTTGATGAGCACGTGGCAGGAGGGTTTTGTGGTTGTAGAGATAATCATAAAATCTGGCTTGGAATTGAGTGAGTGCCAGAGTAGATAGGGCTGGAGTGGAGAGGCCTGTGCTCCAGCCTGACATCACATTGTCACTAGCAAGGGACCTAGAAGCCTGTCTCTCCCTCTCTGCCCCTTAACTGTCAAATGGAGGGGGTGAGGTGGAGGCCACTTCTAAGTCTTCGGGTTCTGATACTCTACTGTGGAAAATGAGGACAGTTAACTTTCTCCACAGGGACTCCGGGAGACTGATATTCTACATCAGGTAGATCCCAGTTTCCCTGCCCAAACCACCCTCCTGCTCATAAGCAAAGTGTAGTTTTTGTACTTGTAAATGGTTAGGGAGAAAAATGAAGAGTCAAGGTTGATGTGGGATGTCCTGTATGCTGCGGATATGCGTTGCTATTGTTGGTTGATGAATAAAGCTGCTTTGGCCTATGGCAGGGCAGAATATAGCTAGTCAGGAAATCCAAAGAGAGCTACAGGGAGAAAGAAGGCAGAGTGGAGCAGATGCCATCCAGCCACCAAAGGAGAAAGATGTCCAAGCATCACTGATAAGCCACAGTCATGTGACGATACACAGATTAATAGAAATGGGTTAATTTAAGTTGTAAGAGCTAGCCAATAATAAGCCTGAGCCATCAGTAATACTAAGCCTCTGTGTGGTAATTTAAAAAAGCAGCTGCTATGTATTTGGGACTGAGGGGCTCCAAGACAGGAAACTTCCACCTACACAAGGTAGGTCGTGTGGTCCCCATCCACGCACAGAAAGAAAAAGGAGGCAAAGAAAGCAGGGATGGGAAACAGTGCAATTCATGACGATATTAAATAATCATGTGGCCAGGTGGCTGAGGCGCACACCTTTAATCCCAGCACTAGGGAAGCAGAGGCAGGCGGATCTCTGTGAGTTTAGGCCGGGCTGCTCTACAGAGTGATTTCAAGATGGCCAGGGACACACAGGAAACCCTGTCTCAAAAAACAAAGCAAAACAAAACAAAAACAATTATGCAAAATGCAGAGTTCAGTATCCATAAGTATTTACTGTTCTCTCTTCTCCTCTTCCTCTCACTCTTCCCCTTCCTTTTCTTCTTCCTCCTCTCTTTCCTCCCCTTCTTCCTTCTTCAGCTCCCTCTCCTTCCCCTTTCCCTCCTCCTCCAGACAAGATCTCACCATATGACCTGGGCTAGCCTTAAATCCTGGGCTCGATGGATCTGAGATATTTTCCTATCTGCCTCCCTGCCTCCCTACACCTCCAAGCAGGCAACCCTTAGTTCTTATCTGCTGCTGCTCACCCCACAGCAGCACAGCTGGGTGGTTCTGAGGGAGGGCGAGAGGTCCTTCAACACCTAAGGACCTGACGCTTTACAGAGAGTTTGCTGCCTGACGCTTTACAGAGAGTTTGCCCATCTGTGACCTATGTGATCTGGACCTTATTAGGAAAACAAGAATTATGCAGAGAACTTCAAGTATATGTCACCTTCTCTATTTTTTTCTTTTTTAAGATTTATTTATTTATACTTATGTACAAGGGGGACCCTCAGAAACCAGACGAGGGCATCAGATCCTCCAGGGCTGAAGTTACCGGCAATCATCAGTTGCCTGACTTGGGTGCTGGAACCCAAGCTGGGTACTTCTGCAAGAGCAATCACCACTCCAGCCCCAAGATTCCGTTTTCTTAATCAAGTTCTGTTACTCGAATCTGAGTGACGATAAGCTGTACTGTGTAGGGAACGCTGGAGTGCCAGGCCTTTGAGAAGAAGCAGCACCAAGGATCCTGTCAGGAGGCTGGAAAAGGGAGTCTCACCAGCTTTTAACACATGATTGAGGTGACAGGAAGCCCCTGCCCCCAAAAGACAACTCTGCCCAAGAGGGGAAAACCAGCAGTTTTCTGAGGAGGGGCAAAGAGACAACCTGGGGGCCTAAAGTTTTTGGGGCTGCACAGTGGTTAAGAGCACTGGCTGCTCTTGCAGAGGAACTGGGTTCAATTCCCAGCACCTCTAGCACAAATTCTAATTGGTCTCAATAATAAAAACTTGGAGTCAGCTATCAGGGGTGAAAAGTGAAGGGTCAGAGAAGCAGAGAGGGCAGCCACCAGAGTTCTTACCTCTGCCAATGCGAAGGCCGAAGGGGAGATCCTGTCCCCACCAGTCCTCAGAACGCATCTTCTTACTGCATCCCTCTCTACAAATCCTCAGACGACGGCCCTCTCTAGGAAGGCTCAGACCACATCCTCAGACTGCTCTGAGCTTGTCTCCTCCCACCGTACATACCTCTCTCTGCCCAGCCATATCACTCCTGTCTCCACCTCCCTAGTGTTGGGATTAAAGGCCTGTGATCCCAGGTACTAGGATCACTTTTGTGTGAACTCTGTTTCTCTTTTAGACTGGACCAATTTCATGTAGCCCAGGGTGACCTTGAACTCACAGAGATCCATCTGCTTCTGTGTCCCAATTGCTGGGATTAAGGGTGTGCACACCACCACTGCCTGGCCTCTATGGCTAACTAGTGTGGCTAACTCTGTACTCTTCTGGCAAGCTTTATTTGTGATAGCATAAACAAAATATCACCACAAGCACCCACATGGCAGCTCACAACTCCAGTCCCAGGGGGTGCAATGCCCTCTTCTGGCCTCTGTGGGCACATATGGTGCACAGATGTACACTCAAGCAAAGCAAACACACACATAAAAAAAAAAAAAAAAGCCAGTCTTTGGGTTGAAGATCAGCAAATGAAGAAGCCTGGACAGAAGGGTCCTCCTTCTGTCCTCCAACCCTCCACTGCCATGCATGGCGCTCCGCATAAAGCCAGGATGCTTAGTGACATCCTGGAACAAAACAGAGAATTCCACACAGAGGCAGAGCAGAGACCTCCTTGGAAGGGGGTGGGGGTAGGGCCTGTGCTGGGCTGGAGGCTGAAGAGAAAGGAATTCCTAACAGGGATCCTTGTGCATGTGAGCTCAGAACAAGAATTTACAGGGTCTGGAGAGGTGGTTTGGGTTTTAAGAGTGCTGACTGTCCCTCCAGAGGACCGGAGTTCAGTTCCCATGTCAGGAAGCTCACAACCACCTATAACTCCAGCTCTAGGGGACCTGAGGCAGGACTCTGAGGGGACCCATGCACACGTGGCAGACATTTATACAGACATGTAAATACAAATGAATCTTTTTTAAAACCTCAAGTTAGCACAAAAGTAAAAGCGAAACATCATGCTTAAAGTGGTTATGGCTGCTTCTGGCCGCCTGGCAGAAGCCACGTGAACTTTCCCTGCAGGAATGCCAAGCCACAGATAAAACCTCAAGAACATGGAATCGCAATTAAAAGCAACTCACTGAACATATGTACAAATAATCCTTTATGAAAGAGCCAAGAGAAACAGACTAGCAACTACTGCCGATACTGATCATAGAGTAAATGAGTCTCATCTGGGTGTGGTGGCGTGGACTCAGCCCAAGGAACTGAGGCCGGAGGAGTTCAGGGCCAGCCTGGGTAATATAGCAAGCATTATAATTTGAAAATAAAATTCAGCCTATATAATATATTTGGGAAGAGAAAGCTGAAAGAGACTGACAGACTGCTAAAGCAATGCAAGAGAACCCAACTTTGTCTTGATGAACCAAAACCATGACACTAAAATTTAGACGCATGCCAGGCGTTGGTGGCGCACGCCTTTAATCCCAGCACTCGGGAGGCAGAGGCAGATGGATCTCTGTGAGTTTGAGGCCAGCCTGGTCTCCAGAAAAACAAAAACAAAAAACAAAAAACAAAAAAACAACAAAGCCCCAAACTCACAGTGTAGCTTCAAATTCAGGGTTCATTCAATTTATAGTGAACCTTATCTAATTGATCTCTTCAATCATTTAAATTTATTTTATCACATTTACTTATTAAAGTGTGTGTGTGTGTGTGTGTGTGCGTGTGTGAATGGGGGCACACATTCAATATGGTACATGTGTGGAGGTCAGAGGCAATTGTTGTAGAATATTATTTTAAGATGTGTTCCATTTGTTTATGCTGTTTGTGTGTTTAATGATGCAAAGATGTGTTGCATCCTTTTACGTTGTATTTGTTTGACTCTGTGAAGCTATGTTACTGTGCCTGTCTAAACACCTGATTGGTCCAATAAAGTCAATAGCAAGGCAGGAGAAAGGATAAAAAGGGCTGGCGGGCAGAGAGAATAAATAGGAGGAGAAAAAGAGAGAAAAGGGATGGAGGAGTGAGAGAGGAGGAGGAGGACTTCAGGGGCCAGTCACTCAGCTAGACAGCAAGCCATGAAGAAAGAAGTAAAGAAAGGTATACAGAAATAGAGAAAGATAAAAGCCCAGAGGCAAAAGATAGATGGGATAATTTAGGTTAAGAAAAGCTGGCTCTGTGTGTACTTATTTGTGAGCTGGGTAACCTCCCCCCCCAAAAAAAGAGAAAGAGCTAAGAGTGAAAAAAAAAAAAAAAACAACCAACAACAGGCCACATAATGGAATGGGTTCTATTCTTCCACCTTTAGTTCCAGGGATCAACCCCAAGTCACCAGGCTTGCTTGGAGAGTACGTTTACTTACTGAGCCGTCTGATGGCCCTAATCACTTTAATTTCTAAAGAAAACCCCAGAAGCTATGTCATTTTACTCCAAAATATTTCAGTATATTTTTCTAAAAAAACAAGACCTTTTTTAAAATATGTAATACAATTATCTCATCACATATAAAATAATTAGCAGTCATGTTTTTCTACCACAACATCCAGTTGGTGCTCAGATTTTGTGTGTTAATGACTTTTTGCATGATTTATTTTAGTGTTTCAAAAGGGCTTAACAGCCCACTGGACATAGCTAGAGAGAGAACCAATGAGCTGGGAAATACACAGAAGGAATTTCCCAGGCTGTGTGGTAGTGGACAGAAAAGCCCTGAAGAGACAGAGACAGTGGTCCAGGAGTATGGTTCTGACAGCAGTGACCCTGCAGAGCAGCAAGAAGAGGAGCCACGCAACAGACAGTGCCCAGGTCCCGGGGGAGGAGAGGACCCTGGCTATGCAGCATGCACAAAAACAGTTTCTGACAGAACCCCCAAGGACCTGAATGTGCAGATTGTGGTGGTTTGAATAAGAACGGCCCCCATAAACTGAACACTTGGTCGACAGGGAGTGGCACTATTTGAAAGGATTAGGAGGTGTGGCCTTGTTGGAGAAAGTGTGTTATTGGGGGTGGGTGTTGATATTCCAAACTCTCTTCCTGCTACCTTCGGATCCTGATTTAGAGCTATCAGCTACTTCTGCCAGCATGGCTCAGTGCTCCCACCCATGATACAATGGACTAAACCTCTGAAACTGCAAGCCATTCCTAATTATTTTCCTTTATAAGAGTTGCCATGGTGATTGTATCTCTTCATAACAATAAAACACTGGATAAGACACAGATTAACTTTGAAATTTACAAGAATATACAGGATATTTTTGTGGCTTCAGGACAACAAAATTTCCTAAACAAGACAATAAAAGCTCAAGTGAAAAGAAAACCACCAACTTCAGTAAATAAAATATGTCTTACTTAGCCTGGGAGGCTGAGGGAGGAATACTGTGAGCTTGAGCCCCTCTAGTCTACATAATGATACCGTGTCTCAAAAGAAATAAAAAATTTAAAATCATTAAAAAGCCCAATAAAGAACATGAAACTTCTTACAACAAACTTGGAAAAGATGAAAATATATCTTTAAAACATATAATTGACACAGAATAATCATGAATAACATACAGAGAACTCCTATACAAATCAACATTTTTTTAATGTTTATTTTACATGTATGAGTATTATGTCTGCAGATAGTCTATGTACCACCATGTGCATGCAGTGCCTTTAGAGGCCAGAAGAGGGCACAAGATTCCCTGGAACTGAAGTTACAGAGAGTTAGTTGTTAGCCACCATGTGGGTGCTGAGAATTGAACCATGGTCCTCAGCAAGAACAAGTGCTCTCAACCACAGAGCCATCTCTCCAGCCCCAAATCAACAGCTTTTAAAAAGACAAAAGGGATTTCTAGGCATTTTCAAGAACTAGACATATGGTCCTCAACTGTAATGGATGGTTCATGTCCCAGTGGGCTGACAATAATACACAATCAGTAGAAATTGGAAATGAGATTTTGAGTTTTGACTTTTTTCTCCCCCTCAGGATAGCAATCTGTGGTATGTAATATTTCCTCTGATTCTGGGCAGTGGCCATTGAGTTTCCCAGTCAGCTGCACAGTCGTGAGAAGAAGGCCAGCTCTCTGTGGTACGTGTGTTTGGCTGGGATGCTGGGTGGGTAAGAGCATTGAACCCCTGCCATTTTTATTACCATATGTTCAATTTACAATTTATAATTTCATTTAAATTTAGTTTATTTGGGGTGTACACCATCATAAACCAAGGGAAATCTGACAAAGATATCTGTTATGACTGAATTATGTGTCCCAACCCAAAACTAATTTAAATGTTGAAGCCAGTTAAGGAGTTAAGATTAAAGTCTCCTAAGGTGAGAGCCTGAAGGCTAATGTCCTTACAAGCAGATGAGGTGTTGCCAGGGGAAGTGAGCACAGCAGAAGTAGAAGGCCCCACCAGAAGCCAATGTGCTAACACCTTGATCTTAGGTTTCCAGAGTCCTTTGCCTTTGGAGCACTGGCCTGACTCATTCAGCTTGAAATAGTGGAGATTTCCTGAGATCCCAGGTGGCCCGAGTCCCCTGAGGCCTAAGTAGCTTCTCTAGACAAACTCTTTCTAGACTGAGACCTCTCTCCGAAGCCAGTAATCACCCGCGCTTCTCACCTCTGCCTTCTTATTCCTCCTCTCTAAGTTGTATTGAGTTGTAGTCATGCACCATAAACTTTGCCATCGGGAGTTTCAGTAGGTAAAGGCCACCAATGCGGGCAACTCGAGTTCAATCTCCAGAAACCACATGGTGGAAGGAGAGACCTGACTCCCACAAGTTGTCCAAGGTGTCCTTTGATCCCCACATTTTGTTGGGGCTCTAACGATGGAACTCAGATCATCAGCTGTGGCAGTGATTACTGGCTGAGCCATCTCAGCAGCCTCACGTAGGCATGCTTTAACATTTTGTCCACATTGTATCTCGTATCAGTCCAGATGTCATTTTGAAGGGGTAGGCAGGACTTGCTTGGATAAGTAGAGTGAGGAAGCTACAGATATGTAGCTTGCTGTTGTGCCTTTATATTGGAGAGGCTGTCAAATGCTCAAGTAGAAATATGTAATTGTTATGTAAATTCGGGACTCGGGAGAAAGATGCAGACTAAAGGTGCACATTGATAGTTGACAGTAGTGGTATATTAGTTAGAGCTTAGCCACTGTGACAAAATGCCTGAGAAGCTACTTAGGTCTCAGGAGACGTGAGTCACCCAGGACTTGATGTCTTACCTCCTGAGAATGGGGTTGTAATGAAGCTTAGCCCACAGTACTTCTGAATTTTGCTTTGTTTGGTTGCTTTTTCCAGACAGGATTTCTCTTTGTAGCCTTGTCTGTCCTGGAACTATCTCTATAGACCAGGCTGGCCTCAAACTCAAGAGATCAATCTGCCTCTGTCTCCTGAGTGCTGGGATTAAAGGTGTGTGCCACCATAGCCTGGCAGTTCTGAATCTTTTTAAATTTTTATTTTGTGGGTATAAGTGTGCCCTAGGTAGTTTTTTGGTTTTTGTTAGTTTTGTTTGTCAATTTGATTGACACAAGCTGGAGTCATCTGGGAAGAGGAAACCTCAATTGAAGGTTGCTTCCTTCAGACCTCCTATAAGCAAGTCTGTGGGGGAATTTCCTTAACTAATGATAGAGCTAGTGGCCCAGCCCACTGTGGATGGTACCATCCCTGATCTGGTGGTCCTGGGTTGCATCAGAAAGCAAGCTGAGCAAGCCATGAATTATAAGCCAGTAAACAGTGTTCCCCCTTGGCCTCTGCTTCAATTTCCACCTCCAGTCCCTGCCTTGAATTCCTACCCTGACTTCTTTTAATGATGGAATAAAGCATTTCTTCCCCAACTCACTTTTGGTCACAGTGTTTTATCACAGCAACAGAAAACAAAATAGTAGAGTGTTTTGGCTGTATGTACCTATGTGCACCACATGAGTGCAAGGTGCCCCAGGAGGCCAGAAGAGGGAATAGGATTCCCTAGGAACTGGAGTTACAAATGGTTGTGAAGCCAGGAGATGGTGGTGCACACCTTTAATCCCAGAACTCAGGAGGCAGAGGCAGGTGGGTCTCTGAGACCAGCTTGGTCTACCGAGTTAAGTTCTAGGATAGCCAGAGCTACACAGAGAAACTCTGCCTCAAAAAACCAAAACCCAAAACCAATAAATAAATAAAAAAGTTTCCAGCCACCAACTGACTGCTGGAATCAAACCTGGACCTTCTGCAAGAGCAGCAAGTGCTCTAACCACTTAGCTGCCCTCTCTCTGTCCCCTGGATCATTCTTTAATGTTACTGCATTGGGGCTCTGAGAACAAAATGTTTTCTAGGTCAGGTATGTAAATCTTATCTCTACAGTCCAGACTGCTCAGGGGGGCAGTTCCTTCTCCAGCGTATGCTGCTGGCCTAGTGTGTCTCGAATTGGTCTCCCCATCTTACCTCCCTTTAAGGTGCCCATTCGGCAAAGCACAAGGTGAGCAAAACCCCTGGAGGTAGATGCCATGGGGTCCTGCAACCTTCTCACCTTCCTTCTGACTCCGTTCCCTGCTCTGTTCGTGTTTCCTCCCTGTGGTGGCCTCTCCAGTGCTGGCAGCAGCTTAGATTCTCCTCTCTGAAACAGGGTTGGGGGTGTGTGCTGCAGCCTGGTCTCTCAGCCTACGAGCTTCCCAGAGCTTCACTACCTTTCCTCCTCTGTCCTACCCAACGCTTGCTGCTTGACACTGATGGCAGTGGTGGGGGTGGGGGAGGGGGATGCCCTTAAGGAAGTGTGAATCACATACTCAGGGTGATGTAGAATATGGAAACTGTCCTTGCCTCTGTTGGTGTGAAGAGAGACGTTGGTTCATTATCCAAAGCCAGGGTACTTGAGACAGACAGGTCTCTAGCCAGCCCATGCAAGCTATGGAGGAAAACATTAGCTTGGCTGCAGGACAGGACCCAGCAATCCAGAAACAATGCAGGTGTGTAGAAACCTGAACTCCAGAAAACAATGGCCCTGAAAACTCAGGAAACCTGCTGCCTGAGGAAAGTGTGGGGAACAGAGCTTGCACCCTGGCTTAATAAAGAGGCTATGAAGAAATGGTAGAAGTGATGCCTCCCCAAGTAAGAACTTCTGTGTGAGAGGTTCTGGGTGCCTTCAATCCACCAGCTCTGTACATCCTGGCATTCCTTCTATCTCAAGCCTCCATGCCCACTCCCTGTCCTCAGGGCATACTGGACATGCCCGAAGCTCACTGGACATGCCTCAGCTCCAACATAAAACATCTGAGTAGGTGGACACCAGACTCCACATCCCTTAGGGGTCAGAAACAATGCTGTACCCCTACATTTATGACTCATCCTTTACTCATCTCTCTCCTGTGGTGCTGGGTATGGAACTCAAGACTTTGGGCATTCAAAGGGGAGTGCTCTGCCACTGAGCTATGTCCCTGACTTATCTCTCTCTTAATTTTTTTAAAATTTGTTTTGTTACAAACAGTACACCACATGTGTGAGTGGTGCCAGCAGAGTACAGAAGCGGGCATCAGATCCTCTGGGACTGGAGTCATAGATAGTTGTGAGCAGCCCTGAGGCACTGGAAAGCCAATGCCACTAAGCTACCTGTTCCCTGTTATCGTCCCTTTAAAAGAATTTGTTCCCGCTGGGTGTTGGTGGTGCACACCTTTAATTCCAGCACTCGGGAGGCAGAGGCAGGTGGATCTCTGTGAGTTCGAGACCAGCTTGGTCTACAAGTGCTAGTTCCAGGACAGCCTCCAAAGCCACAGAGAAACCCTGTCCACCCCCCCACCCCCCCACCCCCTGCAAAAAAAAAAGAATTTGTTCCCTATGTCTTGTCAACTTGACTATGTTTAGAGTCACCATGGAACCACATCTCTGGGTATGGCTATGAGGTGTTTCTAGGAAGGTTTAAATGGATAGGAAGGGTACACTCAGTGGTCCCAGCCTGAGTATGAGGGAGACAGAACACCGAGCACTGGGACTTGTTTCTGTTTTGTGACTATGAACATAGAGTGACCACTGTGCCTTCCTTCCCCACTAGGATGGACTGTGTCCCTTCGAACTGTAAGCACAAATAAACTGTCTTCAGTTGCTATTTATTTATTTATTTATTTATTTATTTATTTGGTTTCTCGAGACAGGGTTTCTCTGTGGCTTTGGAGGCTGTCCTGGAACTAGCTCTTGTAGACCAGGCTGGTCTCAAACTCACAGAGATCCACCTGCCTCTGCCTTCAGAGAGCAGGCATGAGCCACCACCACCCGACTTCAGTTGCTTTTTGTTGGGTATTTGGTAACAGCAAGATAACTACCACACCCCCACTTTCAAGTAGGACTTCTACAAGGTAGGTAACAAAATAATTTTTTCTTTTTTCTCTTTTGAGACAGGGTTTCTCTGTATAGTTTTGGAGCCTGTCCTGGAACTCACTTTGTAGACCAGGCTGTCTCGAACTCAGAGATCCACCTGCCCTGCCTCTGAGTGCTGGTATTAAAGGCGTGTGCCACCACGGCCCAGCACACTACTTCTATCTTATTGGGTCTGGGAATCAAACTCTGATTCTCAAGCTTGATGGCAAGAGTCATTATCCACTAAGATAAGTTGCTAGCACCACCAGCCTCTTTTTTTTTTTTTTTTTTTTTTGCAGGGCCTTAGGGACTGCCTGGTGTCACATGACAGTACACATGACAGAAGAGGTGACTTCTCCTGTGGATCCTCTGTGAGAAGTGCTGGGGTGACTTCAAGGCACTGCCCTGTATTCCCCAAGAAGCTAACATTCCTTGTGTCACAGACCTCCATCCCCACTCCAGGCTGGATTCCTTGCCCTCACAGTTGGGACTAGCAGCAGAGAATGTCTTGAAAATGCAGTTCTCACCTTCCCAGAAAATGCCAGGAAACAGAGTTGGGGGAAATTGACTTAGCTGCTAATAGGTCACACAGGAAGCTGGAGGCACCAGAAGTGTAATTAAGGTCCGTATTCAGAAAGGCCTCATAGTCATGGATCCTGGTTAATTAATAATCCCCAACTCCTTCAAGGAAACTCCCCTGGGCTTCAACTCCTTCCATCTAAGCATTTCAAAGATAGGGGTCATTAGACTATCTAATCCCACCTTATAAAAGAAATTGTTATCTGGAAACAAAGTTTAAGTCTGATCGTAGTGTTGTGCCTGAGTCACAAGGATCCCCAAAGAGACCAGGGAGACAGACCACCGATGCAAATGCACAAGGTGTATTAATTGTTTATCCTACCAAGGGAGGGACCCCGTCTAGCTAGCTGATGCAGCAGCCTCCAGAGGGGGTGAAGTTCCCTGTCTACTGCTAGGTTTTAAAGACAAAAGTTACAGGATTACATCAGTAGGTACAGGTTGGTTTCTGATTGGTTGACATTTGGGAACAATCAGGAGAATTTCTCAAAGTCGTATTTTGGCATGAAATACCTGTGTACCAGGTATTCTCATTGGTCAGTGCTGAGAGGGGACATTCTGTGGTTTCTATGGCTCTGTCTTGTTATTTGCAGGTGGCCTGTTGTTCATAGATACCTATAGTTTTCAGAACTGTATCCTGGAGACTATAGGGGAGGTTTTGGTCTGGCCTGGAGTTTCTTTTGTGGCCAAACAGTTCCCAGGAACCAAGTACTTAGGAGGCTGGGGAGTTCTTTGTGTCAGAGGACTACTTTTCTATAGCCTGTCATGGCTGCTAAAGCAGGGGCTGAGTGAGGGTCTGGTCCTTTCATTCTTAGAAGTGAAGCCTTTTAGTTTAGTTTATCCCCTTTCAAAAACAATTCCATAAAAGGGACCAAAAGCCTCTTGAAATGAGTCTTGAGTCTTTATCATAACGCAATCATCTATTCCAGATGTTGCCAAGGGCAGAGGTGGTGTAGTCAGTTCACATTCTTATGTTGCAGCTTGAATCACTCAGAGCTTATCACTATGGCTGTGCACACAGGAACTTACACTCTTTCTGCATTTATTTATTTATTTAGGGACAGAGTTTTACCATGTAACCTTGGTTGGCCTTGAATTTACTAAGTCGACCCAGGTTGGCCTTGAACTCACAGACATCCACCTACCTCTGTTTCCCAATATGGGACTAAAGGCATACACCGCCACTCCTCGCAAGTTTTTGAATTTGATAAAACATTTCCCAACATTAATGTTTGATGTTCCTTTAAAAAACAAACAAAACAGCCTGGCGATAGTGGCTCGAGACTTTAATCCAAGCACTGGGGAGGCAGAGGCAGGCAGCTCTCCATGAGTTCGAGGCCAGCCTGGTCTACAGAGTGAGTTCCAGGATAGCACAAGACTACACAGAGAAACCCTGTTTCAGAAAAACAGCAACTAAAAAGAATGACAGTCTGGTCTACAGACTGAGTTCCAGAGTTCAAGGACAACCAGGGCTATGAAGAGAAACCCCATCTTGAAAAATCAAAACAAACATATGAACAAGAGCAACAAAAAGAATTAAGCAGTATCAGTCAACTTGGGATACCTAATATGTATTTGGCAGAGCTCTGGGTATTGGGGCTACTCAGGAAGCTTTCTTCTCAGAAATTTGCCTTTTGTTTTCAGTTTGTCCACTAAGTATATAACCCTGGTCACTCCAGCATTCTCACAGAGGTGGCCCCTACACGGCTGTCCACTGGTGGAAACTTCATGCAAGGGCTGTAAGTGAGGGGCTGACCCTCGAACATTTCCTAAATATGGCCTTTACTCTTTGTCCCGCTTTAATCCAGGATAGTAGGTTTTCTCATAGGATTTCATGTTTTCAAAGGAATCTGGATATTTTTAAAGAATATTTACAAATTTACCCATAGGCAACTTTATATATGCATATACATAATACATATATATATATATATATATATATATATATATATATCTTGATATTGATCATATCTGCTCCCAATTCTCTCCTCCCTCTTCCCCCAACAGCCCCTCCCACATTCATGTCCGTTTTTTTGTGTAGCCCCTGAGTTCAGTCAGTGCTACCTTTATGCTCCGAAGCATGAGTGACCTACCAGTTGGTCCACCTAGAGAGAAAAATAACTCCTCTTCCCCCAACAGCTACCAGTTGCCAGTAGCTCCTCAGCTAGGGGTGAGGCCTCATGGCCCCTCTATGCTGTAATATTAGTTGGTTTGATTTCATGCAGGTAACTATAGTTGCTGTGAGTCATGTCCACAGGACAGCGTCTCACAACACACGTTCCCAGTCCCCAGTTCTTACGGCTTCCCATTCTCGGCACCATGATGGTTCCCGTACCTTAGGGGAGGGTTTGACATAGATGTCCCATTTAGAGGTAAGCACTCAACATTCACAGAGTTCCAGTACTTTGGCCACTTATGAGTCTCGGTATTAACTGCTATCCACTGCATAAAGAAGTCATTCTGACCGGGGTTGAGAATGGCATTACTCCATTAATGTAAACATTTATTTTTTTAAAGCTTTTATTTACTTATTATGTATACAACATTCTGTTTCCATGTATATCTGCACACCAGATGAGGGCACCAGATCTCATAACGGATGGTTGTGAGCCACCATGTGGTTGCTGGGAATTGAACTCAGGACCTCTGGAAGAGCAGCCAGTGCTCTTAACCTCTGAGCCATCTCTCCAGCCCTAATGTAAACATTTAAAAGGCAGTTTGACAACATGTCCACTTAGCAAAACAATAGTAGTAGGTTTACCCCTAGGGCCTATAACCTCCCCAGGCATGTTTTTGTTTTGACAAGGTTTACAGTACGAGGCATGAATTCCCTCCCCTAAGGTAGAATCAAATCTAATCAGAAAGTGGTTGGTGAACCCCATAACGCATCCCACTGCTGCACCAGTGGGCAGGCACAACCTGCCTGGTAAGTCTGATTACTTTTCTCCCCCAGTGATTTGCACACCACCTCCTGATACTATGAAAGCTGGCCTGCAGGGAGAAAGTTTTCAGATTAGTTCCGGCTTGGTTTCTCCGTGTCTTGAAAAATAATTGCAATAGCCTAGGTTGTTTTTAGGGGGGGCTGGGGCCTCCCTGATCAGTAATGTACTGAGGATGGTATCCTAAACCTGGCATTGAGGCTTTCACTTAATAACCCATATCTTCTTCTGGAGGCAACTAACCATATTGGATACACTGCCAAAACTTTTTTTTTGTTTGTTTGAAAGAGTCATTGGATTATTTATTTTTTTATGTGTTTCAGGTGTTTTGCCTCCATATGTCTGCGCACTTGAAGGCCTGAGGAGGGCGTTTGACGTCGTGGAACTGGAGTTACAGAAGGTTGTGAACCACCTTGTGGGTTCTGGAAGAGCAGCTGGTGCTTGTCACCGCAGAGCCATCTCTGCAGTCCCATGAGGACTATTTGGACTCGCTTTAGTTGTTTTGTTTTTTTGTTGGCTTTTGGAGCCGGGGTTTCTCTACGTAGTCTTGGCTGTTGCGAACTAGCTCTTGAGACAAGCCCGGCCTAGGACCGAAAGCGGCAACGCCACTCCCGTCCTGCTCTCCTGGAAACCGCCCCAGCTTGGGCCGAGCCCTCCTCGCCTCCGCTTTCGGTCGCGGGCTCCGCCCACGCCGTGACGTAGAATCCCGGGGCCGCTCTGAGGGCCCCGCCCCCAGCGGAGTCGCGGCGAGCGCCATGAGCGCGGGCTGTGCGCGCCGTCTGTGGCCGCTGCTGTGGCGCGGGCTGGCCTCGCAGCGAGCGGGCCCCTCGCGGCCTCCTCGGCCGGCGGAGCGATGGCTCTCGGCGGGGCCCGCGACCCGCCTGACCCCGAGCCCGGAGAGCAGCCTGCCCCGGGGGCGTCAGCCGGAGGAGCGGACCGGTGGCGACGCCGCCCCGCCGCCCCGGGCCGCAGGTAGGCGGGCGGGACAGCGGGTGGCAGGGCCGGCCCCGGCGGCCTCCGGGGCGAGTGCAGGGCGCACGCGGAGCTGGAAGGGACCTGAGAGGAGGCTGCCCGGGCCGCTTCCCTCTTCCAGCCCAGAGACCCGGAGGCTAGGAGACAGGCCGTCCGCAAAGCCCCGCCACGCGGCTGCTCGCACCCCGCCCCAGGGTCCACCCAGGGGCGTAGGAAAGGGATTTTGAGTGTGTTGGGGCGTGAGGGTTCTGAGCAGCCTGGAGCTCCCGCCCGTGTAAGATTTGAGAGGAGTTGCGGCCCGATTAAGACCCGTCAGTTACTGCCAGCGGTTTCGGAAGCTCGCGAGAGAGGTCAATGACAGCAAGAAGATGCTCTCTGAGAGGTGATAGAGTAGGAGAGGGCGAGCCTTCGGTGGACTTAACTCCCAGGTGCTTTGAAATTAAAATACTGCGAGTTTATACACTCTAGCATTCGTTTTTAGAACGCTGTCTAAATCGCTAACAAAAAGAAAAAGACAAGTTAACAGTTGTTAACCCTGATTGCTTAACAAGAAAAACATGTCTCAAAATGAGACCCTCTTACACTGTTAACTCTTTTAACTGGTTGGTCTCAGCAGCGCTAGTCCCGACAGCCATGTTTCTTCCTACCCGTGGATGGCTGTAGACCAGATAATTCTTGAGAACCCACCTACCTCGCAATTACGGTTCAGTGACCTTTCTAGCTGTGATCCAATCTAACATGCCCCATGATGTTGACGTCTCTGCCAGCCGTGCTACTGCTTTGCCTGTAGCGTCTCTGCATTTGCTGTTATGTTGTGTCTTTGCTACTTGCTTTGGTACATTTGCTTTGGTAATAGCAAATGTATTCAGTGTCTGTGTGATCTGATCATTCTGCCTGGAAAAACTGAACTGTGCTTTAAGAAACTGCTGCCCAGGTTCAGTTTTGAGCTCATTTTTGTTTTGGTTCGCTGCTTGGTTTTGAGTGCAGATGATATTGGGAATTGGATCCAGGGCCTTATACGTGCCAGGCAAGCATCCCTCCACTGATCCACATTCTCAGCTTTTGTTTTGTTTTGTTTTAATTTTTTTAGACATTGTCTCACTGAGTTGCTCAGGCTAGCCTTGAACTTGGGACCCTCCTGCCTGTTTTTCACCAAATCATTTTGGATGTAAATACACTCTTGGAGGAGCTGCGACTTGTCTGCTTCTCTGGATACCTGTAGGTCTGTTTTTTTTTTTTTCCTTGGCCATCTGACACAGGTACTTCTACATTTCAGATCACATTGGCGCCAAGTTTGACATCGATATGCTGGTTTCACTTCTGAGGCAAGAAAATGCAAGAGACATTTGTGTGATCAAGGTTCCTCCAGAAATGAGATACGCAGACTACTTTGTAGTTGGTAGTGGGACTTCCAGCCGACACTTACACGCTATGGCCTACTACATTGTGAAGATGGTAGGATGCTATGCAATCTTTTGTTTTGAACGTTTACATAGAGAATAACTTTAGTACATTAGGGTGGGAATAATCCTTGGGATAAGCCACTGTGAGAGGCTACAGAGAAAGCACAGATCTCAGAATTTCCAAGAGTCATTTAATGGTTTTTCACAGTGAAAGGCTTGGGAACAAGTATTTAACTCTGTTGAATCCAGGTATTTCAAATTCTTGTCTTTTGTGACAGGAAAGATTAATACCCTGAAACAAGCCAGAAGATAGTACATGCCAGAGTGTTTTAGAACAACACCAGTATGATAGCCTCTAGCCACAAGTGGCCATTGAAAGAGTTTTAAAATTTATTTAAAAGATTCAGCATGTTTATTTTATGTGTATGCCTCATGCATGCCTTCAGAGGTCAGAGGAAAGTGTTTGACCCTATAGAACTGGAGTTAAAGAAAGTTGTGAGCTGCCGTGTAGTTGCTCTGAATTGAGCCCAAGTACTGTCAATCTCTGAGCCAACTCTCCAGCCCTTAAAATCATTTCAAGTTAGCCAGGTGTGGTGACCCCATATCTTTAATCCCACCACTTGGGAGGCAGAGGCAGGCAGATCTCTGAGTTCAAGGCCAGCCTGGTCTACAAGAGTGAGCTCCAGGACAGTCAGGACTACACAGAGAAACCCTGTCTCTAAAAACAAACAAAAAAACACTTTAAATTAAATGGATGTGTATATGCCTGTGTGAGTGTATGGCACCAAATGTGGTTGCCAAACAGGTCCTCCGTTAGAGCAACAGGTGCTCTTAACTGCTGAACCTTCTCTCCAGTTCCAGAAATGGCTATTCAGATGTATATCAGACTTTGAAATATAGTTCTTCAGTTAAACTAGCCACAGTTTCCACGTGTGGCTGTGATTTCTGCCACTGGACAGCCATATAAATTTGCATAATTTTCAAAAAGTTCTAGGCAATGCTTCTTGTCCTAGTTTTCTTTTTTGTTGCTATGGCGATGGCCAAGCTCAAAAGCACCTTAGGAAAGGTGTTTTGTTTAAAAGAGGATCTCTGCCTTTCTGTCTTGCTTAGTCTATCTTGTTCAGCTACCGTAGCCCAGGCCCATCTGCTAGGATGTTCCCCAAACACTATGCAGTATTGGGAAGGTAAAAGTGAAATATAGGTAACCCTTGCCCTGTAAATTCACAGTGTGAAAGGAAGAGGGTTCATTTTCCAGTTGAGTGTGATTCAGAACAAGGAAAGTATACATACTGAAGCTTCTGTCGGATTTTTGCACCATTATACAGGGGAATAGACCATAATTGTTAAAAGTTGGTCAAACAAAAGGCAATTAAGAACAGCTGAGGATGACTAGAGAAGGCCCATAAAATACCAGGTTTGAAAGCAGACCTGGTACAATATGATAGTGTGGAGGAAGAGAGGAAGATTCTTTTTTTTAAACAGAGTTTCTCTGTATAGCCCTGGTTATCATTCACCCAGTGATGGACACTTAGGTTGTGTCCAGCTTTCTGCTGTTGTGACTACTTTAAATGTGGGCATAGAACTGCCTAGTCATGTTCTTGATTTTAATTATTTTGGGTGTGCTTCTAGAAGTGTAATATTTGGATCATACAGTCATTCTGTTTTTAACTTTTTTAAATTAAAATTTATTATCAAGGACTTGTGAATAGTAAACATCACATAGTGAAATTAACCAGACTCAAAGTCTTTTACTTCCATGTACCCCAGTCTGTTGACACTCGGGGTCAGTTCCTGTGCAATTGGTATTCTATTCAGAAATTCTTGCTTACCCCAATGTCTTAAGAGAATTCCCTATGTTTTCTTTTAAAAGTTCTAGTGTTTTAAATTAAAGACTTGGATCCATGAGTTCGGTAGAAGGTATCTCATTTAATTATTTTGAGGTAGATAGCCAGTTTTACCAGCACCGTTTGTTCAATCAGACCCCCCCCCCCCCAATATCTGTTTTTGTCTCCTTTAAAATTAAGTAAGCACAGCAGTTTTATGTCTGGGTCCTCTACTATCCCATTGGCCTATAAATCTTTTACATTTATAATTTTCTTAGACTTTTTTTTTCTTTTGTTTTTTCCAGACAGGGTTTCTCTGTGATTTTGGAGGCTGTCCTGGAATTTGCTCTTGTAGGTCAGGTTGGTCTTGAACTCACAGAGATCCACCTGCCTCTGCCTCCCAAGTGCTGGGATTAAAGGTATGTGCCACAAATGCCCAACAATTTTCTTAGACTTTTAAAATTTTATGCTTGCATGCATGCATATGCTTGCATACATGCTCAGAATGTATGTATGTATGTATGTATGTATGTATGTATGTATGTATGTATGTATGTATGTGCACCACTTGTGTACCTGGTTATCTTGGAGCTCAGAAGATGGTGTTTTATTCCCTGCAACTGGAGTTACTGATGGTTGTTGGCTACCATAAGCAATACATGCTCTTAAGTACAGGGCCAACTCTCTAGCCCCTACTTGTCTATTCTTATACCTGTGACAGTCTGTCCATCAAAATAATTCTGTAGTATAATTTGAGGCCAGCATTGTTCCTACTTCTTAGGATTGCTTTGGCTATTCATGGTCTTTTGTTCCATATAAATTCTTCTTCTTCTTCTTCTTCTCCTTCTTTTTTCCTTTTTTTTTTTTTTCTTTTTCTTAACCCTGTGAAATATGGCACTGGAATTTTGGTAGGTATCGCATTAAATCAGTAAATTAATTCAGGTAGTAAAGCCATTTTCACTCTTTCCTTCTGAGTGTCTTCTGGGAGTTTCTTTTTCCCTGTCCTCAAGTTTCTGTTGTAGAGCTCTTCTCTGGCTTGATACATTCCTAAATACTTGTTTTTGAAGTTTTGTTTTGTTGAAATTTCAAGACAGGGTTTCTCTGTGTAGCCCTAACTGTCCTGGAACTCACTCTGTAGACCAGGCTGGCCTTGAACTCACAGAAATTCAACTGCTTCTGCCTCCAAGTGCTGGGATTAAAGGCACCTGGCTTGGAAGTTATTTTTTTATAAGTTTTTAAAAGTAATATTTTTTATTTTATAATCATTGTGTTTTGTCTGCAAGTATGTCTGTATTTGGGAATCAGAATCCCTGGAACAGGAGTGAGCTGCCATGTGGATGCTGAGAATTGAACCCTGCTCCTTGGAATAGCAGCATGTGCTCTCAGCCACTTGAGCTATCACTCCAGCTCCTTGAAGTTATTTTTATTTTTATTTTTTTGGTTTTTCCTGACGGTTTCTCTGTAGCTTTGGAGCCTATCCTGGAACTCACTCTGTAGACCAGTCTGGTCTTGAACTCACAGAGATCTGCCTGCCTCTGCCTCCAGAGTGCTGGGACTAAAGGTGTGCACCACCACCGCCCGGCTTGAGGTTATTTATTTTTTTTTAAAGATTTTATTTATTTATTATGTATACAACATTCTGCTTCCATGTATATCTGCACACCAGAAGAGGGCACCAGATCTCATAACGGATGGTTGTGAGTCACCATGTGGTTGCTGGGAATTGAACTCAGGACCTCTGGAAGAGCAGTCGGTGCTTTTAACCTCTGAGCCATCTCACCAGCCCTTGAAGTTATTTTTAATGTGATTGTTTTCCCCAGTTGCTTTCTATGAGAGTACGTTGTTGATATATATAGTGGTAATTAAAGACACATATACGTATATACACAGTTGCTTTCTTTGAGAGTACATTGTTGATGTATGTGAAAGTCACTAAAGATACACACACATTGACTTTGTATTCTGCAACATGAAGTTTTCATTAGGCTCAAGAGTTTTCTAGTAGACTCTTGGGTCTTTTATATAAAGAATTGTGTTCTTTACAAATAAAGGATTGGTTTGCCTTTCATTTATTTATTTATGTATTTATTTTTTTGAGACAAGGTTTCAGCTGTAAAACACTAGGATGTCCTGGAACTCAGAGATCCATAATCTCTGCCTCCTGAGTGCTGGGACTGAAGGTGTGCTTCATACCTGGCTTTTTTTGGTTTCTCTGTGTAGCTCTCTGGCTGTTCTGGGACTATTCTGTAGACCAGGCTGGCTTTGAACTCAGCGATCTACTCAACTCTACCTCCCAATTACTGAGATTAAACTGGCCTAGTTCTCTATTTTCTCTTTTTTGTCTTTCTTTTACCTAATTGATACAGCTAAAACTTACAATACTGTATCATATAAGAGGAATGAATGGGCATTCTTGTCTTGATCCTGATTTTAGAGGAAATACTGTGTGTCTCCATTTAACATAATGTTGGATACCTGTTTGTTATATGTAGTAGACTTGATTATTTTGAGGTATGTTCCATCTATTCCTAAAGTCCCCAGAACTTTTATCACAAAGGCATGCTGAGCCATTCTAGCATCATTGATTTTTTTTGTTTTTGTTTTTGTTATGTTGAACTAACTTTGCTTTTCTTGGATGGAGCCCATTTGGTCAAAATGAATTGTTATTATGCATTCCCTTGTCTGTCAATGGTGGCCAGTCCTTTTTTTTTTTTTTTTTTTAAATTTCCTTTTTCCCCCTTTTGATTCTTTTTTCTTCTTACTATTATTTTGTTGTTGTTGTTGTTGTTGTTGTTGTTGTTGTTTTTGAAGACAGGGTTTCTCTGTGTAGCTTTGGAGCCTATCCTGGAACTTCTCCATGTAGCCCTGCCTTTGCCTATCCCAGAACTTGCTTTGTAGACGAGGCTGGCCTTGGATTCGAAGAGATGACTATCTTTTCTTCCTGAATGCTGGGATTAAAGGCATGTGCCATCACACACGACATTCAAATATTTGTTTTTCAATGTTTCAGTCTCCTTGAATTTTGCCTCTACATTTTAGACTTTCACCTTCAATTTAGTAACTGCTACAGTCCACTCTGGAGACTGCCTTGTGAAAGTCTTGGATAGATTTCCTGATTTGTGTATTTTATATATGATCATTAATTCTTTAAAAAAAGTAAACCTCGGGGCTGGAGAGATGGCTCAGAGGTTAAGAGCACTGACTGCTCTTCCAGAGGTCCTGAGTTCAATTCCCAGCAACCACATGGTGGCTCGCAACCATCCCTTAAGAGATCTGGTGCCCTCTTCTGGTGTGCAGATATACATGGAAGCAGAATGTTGTATACATAATAAATAAATAAAATCTTAAAAAAAATTTGCCTTAAAAAAAAAGTAAACCTCTGAATTCTTTCTCATGCATTTCAACTATCTCTAGTTTTTTCTTAGGGCAGTTAGTGGGTTGGTATAGGTGGTAGCGTCATGTTTTATATGTCTGTTAGAGTGGATTTGTTCTGACTTCCCCTTGTGAGCCTGTTGGATATTTTATGAAACCCTTCCTAAAGGAGCAGTTGTCAACCTGTGGGTTATCCCTGTGGCTTGTGATCCTTTAGGGTCAAATGTCTTTCACTGTGGTCACCTAAGACCATTGGAAAACACAGATATTTATGATTCATAACAGTAGCAAAGTTAATTATGAAATAGCAAGGAAAAAAATTTTATAGTTGGGATCACTACAACATGAATTGTATTAAAAGATTGTAGCATTAGGAAGGTTGAGAACCACTGTGCTACAGGAGTATACACTGAGCTTCGGCTGTGTGGACTGGTGAAGCTTGGTGTTGATTGCCAAATTGAGTTGCTGAGGTGCTCCTGTTTTAGTCACGTGCGAGGACCAGGGGTGGGGCTGCACAGCTTGTACTAAGGCAGCCAGGTGGAGTCTGAACTGCTAAAGGAAGGACACCAAACTTCAAACCCAAGCAAGTGGGGACTGTGGTTATAGCCTAAGGCCCAAAGTAACCTCTGGGAACACAGCAAAATCCTCAGGATCCTGCAGTGGCCCCTGGAATCTTAGAGTCAGAACCCCACACCCACATGGACCTTGGATACCACTGGAACCAAAGCCCCAGTTTATCAGGGGACCCTGGGCACACTGGAGTTGAAGCTTAGCCTGGTTTTAAAAAATCAGTCTTGTTAAAGAGTTCTGTTCTCTGTATATAAATTCCTTGTCAAATATGTGACCTGCAAATCCTGCCGTTCTGTGGTGGTCATGTGACCTTGTGGATAGTGTCGTTTGATGTATTATAGTGCTCCAGTTGAAACCAGTGTCTTGAGCATGCCATGCAAACATCCTACAACTGAACTATACCCCTAAGCTCCAAAAGGATTTAATTCTCACGAACAATTATTCCTTTTTCTCTTGAGGGTTTTAATTTCAAGTTTTATGCTTAGGTATTTTAATCCATTTTGAGGTTGCTTGAGAAGTATTGGCGTCTGTAATGTTTGAATGAGAAGCATCTCTCATTGGTTCAGATGTTTGAGCACTTGGTCCCCAGCTGGTGGTACCACTTGGGAAGTTTATGGGAAGTGCAGCTGTGCTGGACAAAGTATGTCATTGGGTGTGGACTCTTGAGAGTTCATAGCCCCATCCCACTTCCAGTCACCCTCTGCTTTATGTTTGTGGTAAAGATGTCATCTCAGTTTCCCACCCCAGCACCTACCACCATCCCTCCCCAACTCTTATGGCTCTCTGAGGAACCAGAAGCCAGAACGAACTCTTCCTTTTATAAGTTGCAACAGAGAGTAACTAGTACAGCATCTTAACGGTCCATGGGCATGGGCATCTGTCCATTTATTAGTATCTTTTTGCAGTGCTTTATGGTTTGCAGTGGACAAGCCTCTTTCCCTCCATTGCCAAGCTTATCCCTTCCCCACCCCTCCCCAGACAGGGTTTCTCTGTGTAACAGCCCTAGCCTGGGATTAAAGGTGTGACCACCATGACCTGGCTCCTATTTTACTCTTTGAAAAAAATTTCTTTTTCCAATTTGGATGCCTTTTCTATCTTTCATTTAATTGTTCTGGCTAGACCTTCCAATTGAAGTGGGCATCCTTGTCATGTGTCTAGGTGATGGACATTTTCTTTCTTTCTTTTTTTTTTTTTTTTTAAGATTTTTATTATGTCTACAATGTTCTTCTGCCTGTATGTATGCCTGCCGGCCAGAAGGGGGCACCAAATCTCACAGATGGTTGTGTGCCACCATGTGGTTGCTGGGAATTGAACTTAGGACCTCTGGAAGAACAGCCAGTGCTTTTAACCTCTGAGCCATCTCTCCAGCCCCTGTGATGGACAATTTCATTTCCTTGTTCTCTACAGTACACATTTGGCTGTTGAGCTGCAGTCAGGATTTCAGGGCATGCATCTGCATCTCTTAGTTCCCTCTTAACAATGCTTTTGCTGTATCTCAAAAGTTAATGTTCATGTCTCCACGTTTTCTCGTTTCATCTCTTTTCTAAACATGCTAGCTAAAGCACACTGATAAATTCCACGATCTGTAGATTTGCCTTTTGTTGATTTCTAGTTTCATTCCGTTACTATGAGAACTCCCCCCTCCCCCCGCCCCCAGACAGGGTTTCTCTGTGGCTTTGGAGGCTGTCCTGGAACTAGCTCTTGTAGACCAGGCTGGTCTCAGACTCACAGAGATCCGCCTGCCTCTGCCTCCCGAGTGCTGGGATTAAAGGCGTGCACCACCAACACCCTGCGAGAACATATTTTATGTGATTAAAAAAATATATTAAGTTTATATGGTATAGGAATAAATATATGGTATCGGAAGCCTTTAATCCCAGCATTTAGCAGGCAGAGGCAAGCAGATCTGAGTTTGAGGCCAGCCAGAGCTACATAGTGAGACCCTGTCTCAAAATGACAGATTTTAAAAAGTTACTCATTTCTTTGTGGTCTGGTTAATATGTGTTGCCATAGACTGTTCCTGGTATAACCAGAAAAGTAGTATACAGTTGTGACATGGAATGATTTGTTCAGTGGGTCTAGATGATAGCATTGATTAAGTCCCTTAAAAATGTGATTGCTCTAACCATTATTGAAGGTAGGGTAATTGAAGTCTGATGTTTACTCTTTCAGCTGTTTTACACACACACACTTGCACATTAAATCTTTGTGGTAATTTTTTTTTTTTTTTTTTTTTTAAGACAGACTCCTTGTGTAACCAGGCTAGCCTTGAACTTGTGATCCACTTGCCTCAGCCTTTCAGGTGCTGTGATTGCCAACTAATTCACCACACTCAACTAGCCTTTGGAATTATGTTCATGTGGAGGTCAGAGGTCATCATCCAGTTTCTTCCTCTATTCTCAAAGTTACTTTTTGAGACAGTCTCACTAAACTGGGATTTGCTGATTCAGTCTTGACTAGCCCCTGAGATCTGCCTGTAGTTACAGGTGCACACTGCTATACTCTGCTTTGGGGGGAGGGGGGGTTGTCAAGACAGGATTTCTCTGTGTTGCCCTGACTGTTCTCACTCTGTAGGCCAGGCTGTCCTTGAACTCAGATCTTCCTGCATCCTAGTGCTGAGGTTAAAGGTGTGTGACCCCACAGCCCAGCTACACTCTTTTTTATGTAAGTGTTATGGATCACAGTTCTGAGGCCAGCTAGGGCTACAAAGCAAGACCCTGTGTAAGAAGTGGAGAAGGGTTGGGAAGATGGCTTGGTGAGTAAAGTAGTTGCTATAAAAAAGCCTGAGTACCTGTTTCAGCCTCCCTGAATTAAGAACATGTGTGGTCACATTCAGCTGCCTTTGTCCTTAGAATGTCCCTGTCTCACCGGGCGTTGGTGGCACACACCTTTTGTCCCAACACTCGGGAGGCAGAGGTAGGTGAATCTCTGTGAGTTCGACACCAACCTGGTCTACAAGAGCTAGTTCCAGGACAGCCTCCAAAGCCACAGAGAAACCCTGTCTCAACAAGCAAACAAATTCCCTGTCTTCTATAACAGTTTTCTATGGTATCAGCAACAGGTGAGCACTGATGTCCATAGTTCTTTGGTGAAAATCAGACACAAAATGCTTTATAGCATATCCTAAGCTTGTGTGGAATCAGTACTGAGACCTAGTCTTAAACAGGGTCTGCTTCCCCAGAGAGTGAGGGGAGCTGGGGGGGGGGGGGATGCGTACTTAGCACTCAGGATGAGTGAGGGGACCTTCTTAGAAGGACCTGGGCAATTTGAGTCCACAGAAATATAGCTGAGGAGAGGATTCAGGGATAAAATTATTTTCTGTAAATTATGAATCATGGGGCAGTCATAATTGCCCGTGATGGCTGTGAGAAATGAATAGCTAGTTTCCAAATTCAGCCCTAGAAAACTCACAGGTCCTAAGTAGGTGCAGAGACTCTCCCCTAAATGTATGACCCAATTTTTTTTTTCCCAGTATAAACACCTGAAATGTAGAAGTGATCCGTATGTCAAGATCGAAGGGAAGGACGCTGATGACTGGCTGTGTGTGGACTTTGGTAAGTTACTATTAATGCAATTTACAGATACATACCCATTATTTAAACTTTGTTTTCAGCTACAAAAAGATGGCTGGTGTGTGCAAATTAAGATTTTTGAAATTGGTTTCAAGTAACAAAAGTTTGATTTAATTATAGCTCAGGTGGTGTCATTCACATGTGAAAGCTTTGCCTAACCAAAGTACTCTGGATAGTAAACTCTTGAGAGAAGACATACTATATGCTATATATGTAAGGGGCCACACAGATGTGTAATGGGTGTATTAATATGCCAGTTTCAACCCCCCCCCCCAGTCACATTTGTAGTACTAAGGGGAAACGATAGCCAGCTATATGCTTGCTTGCTTGGGGCCAGGAGGCAGGCATCTGAGATTTTAGCCTACTTTCCAGCTGTCATAGTCACTGTGGCTGCGGTGAAACACTGTGACCAAAAGCAACTTGGGGAGAAAAGGATTTGTCTCACTGACATTTCCATGTAACAGTTGATCATTGAAAAGAGCGACTAGGACAAGAAGGAGCCTAGAGGCAGGAGCTGATGAAAAGGCCAAGAACGAGTGCTGCTTAGGGCTTACTGGTGGCTTGCTCAGCCTGCTTTTTTTTTTTTTTTTTTTTTTTTTTTTTAATAGAACCACCAGTCAAGAGATGGCACCACCACATCAATCACGAATTAAATGCCCTACCGGCTTGCCTGCTTATGTTACAGCCCAATCTTGAGGCATTTTCTCAATGGAGGTTCTCTCTTCCCAGATGATCATAGCTTGTGTCAAGTTGACAGGAAACTAGCCAGGTCACAAGTTGCCTTTCCAGTTTCATGAAGACCATTCTGAAAAAGCAGCTCGTTTCTTACAGCAATGGCAGTAACCAGCATCATAAACTTTGTGCAGCCAGATAACATATACACCAAGAGTCTTTTATGGAGGAAGAGGGCTCATTTGCTGTGCTGTGCAACAGCAAGGCTGTAACCAGGGCTTTGTCACATTCATGTTTTGGTCAGATGTTTTTGTTGTGGCCTTGAAGAACATCTTCAAGACTACTGCAGAACAGGGTGCTTATTAGCTGTATCCGATCCCCTCTCTCCAGTTAGGACAATCAAAGATGTTTATAGATACTCAAGCATTGTTAGGAGCAGAATTGTCCTTTGTCCTGGAGGCGAGCCCTATCTGATAGACTATTGTCTTTGAAACCTTTGCTCACAAAATGTGCAGAAAAGTAAAACCTGGGAGACAGGAAGGAATCTGGCAGACCAGTCATTGATGCTACATGGTGACCTCATTTCCATGCTAAGTGGCAGATGTGCATCACTTTGTAGGAAGGGATGTACCATCTGCCCAGAAGTCCAAGGTAAGGGACAGAGGCATTGATAAAAATACAAGCAAATTAATTTTATTCATTGTAATTTTTATCTGTTCTTGATAGGCAGTATGGTGATCCATTTGATGCTTCCAGAAACCAGAGAAACCTACGAATTAGAGAAATTATGGACTCTACGTTCTTTTGATGATCAGTTAGCCCAGATAGCAGCTGAGACATTACCTGAAGACTTCATTCTTGGACTAGAAGATGATCCTGACTCCAGTGGAGTTCAAATGTGAATAAACAAAGTGATGCCTTTCATCCCTAAGATGTGTCTGAGCCATCTGTAAGTGCAGGTTCTAGCCTTGTCTACTCAACCCCTTGGACACTCATGCTGATGACGGCTGTGCAGACTGTAGATAAAAACTAGCTCACAGGCCAAGAACCAGTAATTCAATTCCAGTTTTCAGCACACTGCCTTTCCTCTTGAGATCCTATCAGGGTTAGGATCCTAGTACTGATCTCCAAGATTAACTCAGATTCTCTGTTCAGATTATTTCGATGATTAGGAAAAAGCCAAGCAAATCTGTAGTTATTAGTCTATAATAAGTAGGATAATCAAGGTTCTCCTTTGTGTACCAGACAGGGCTGACAAACAACTTCCCAGTCGATCACTGTCTAGTGTAAGAAGTGTGTGGTAGAAACAGACTCAAGAACACACAACTGAAAACGCTACACAAAGCTGTGGCTTATGATGAAAACTTTATTCTGTATCAAGGTACCTGGAAAACGAAGCTGCGTTTGGGGCACGTTATAGATGAGAATGATCCGTACATGGTGAATACAAAACTCAATTATAGGATTACTCCTTGTGCCAGGTACTCCACACCACCAATGTTTAAGTGAAAGTAACACATGATTTGCCACTCTGAAGGCTAGATGTGAGCATGGCAGAATTGAGACCAGCAGACATGAATGTAGCACCTGTCAGTTTTTAAAAAGAAAACTGTAAAAACCAAATACTGAGGCAGTGTTCTGGCCTTAGACACATCTCCTCTGAAATCCAAAGACAAGAACCGATCACTTTTTTTTTTTTTTTTAAATCAGTTTAACTCCATTGTATGAAAAAAATATGAATGTTAGGTGAATTCAGTTGTAAAAGGGGCACTTTTTGGTTAAAACTACAAAATAAATTGGTCTTATGAAAATTTTTCGGAAAACATTTCAAATCATTTTCATAATGCCTAAATGATATGCTGATGTTCACAAAAAAGAAACATGTAAAGTTAATCTTGAAATACAAATGAGGCAAAATGACTTTTTGAAGGGTTACATAATGCCCTCAAGGCCAGTGTGATCAGACTGTAACCACCTTAGAACAAAGTAACAAAAACAATTCAGAGAGCAGCATGGCCTTGAGGACCACCCACAGGGAGGGAAGTGAGGGAAGGGGCAAAGGGTTTTCCTTTCAACAGTTAGGTGTTTTCACAGATCTTTTCAAACCAAAACCATTTGGTGCATTCCCTACTTGTACTTACTGTCAAGTGAGCAGGGTATACAGAAACCCTGCTACATTCTAGATAATACTTTCAGTGGACTGACTTCCACTGCATAAAAAAATCTTCCATGACAGTGCCTAGCACAAGGAGACAGAGCTTTTTGTTGCCTTCACCGGCACACCACCTGACTGCCCCCGGTCTCCACAAAGCAGTTCTCTTGGTGTCTGTTCACCGTATCACCTGATCTCGTTCGTGTGTTAGCAAGCTGAGCATCCTGTGAGACAAACTCAAGCTGATTTTGTTTAAATTCTGCATTTCTTCAGTGACGTGTTTCCTTTAGATAGTGACAAAGCATTTATGCATTCATGAACATAGCTAAAACAAATCCAAGTCTTCTGAAGCTCTTTCTAGATTAGCCATTCCAAAACCCGCCACCACTCTGCTGTTAGTACATCAGCCTTCCCAACTATAGACAAAGGAATACATGGCATTGCTGCTCTCCGAGAATAGGCACTGCTCCAAATCTTTGAACATTTATTGGACTTTCCAACTATTGTCAAAAGGCTCAAAAAATGCAAAATTAATTTTCCAACTTTACTGTCACCAGCCAGATGTAAAATTCCTTTCTCAATTATTTGCCTATCAGCTGATAACTGTTAAATTTTATTTTTTTTAAAAAACGGTTGGAGTTTCTTTATAAAGTATATAAAATTTTCAAAAAAGGAATAATTTTGCTTTTAACTGTATTCCTGAATACCTGAGGTAGTTGATTAAAAATGCACGTTTAATACCCCGCCTGCAGCGGTGGGCACTTCCCTTAGGTTATCCACGTTTAATACCCCACCCGCAGCGGTGGGCACTTCCCTTAGGTTATCCATGTTAGTGTTAGAGAGACAGGTAACAACAGTTCTACTCTAATGGCTTAACGGCACGTTCCTGTGGAAATTCTACTTTGATCCAAACTATTTTTTCTAATTTATTTGATGAATTTAGTGAATGTACCATTTATGCCAATCTCTGGCATTAAAGAGGATGTAAAAAATTAGCACATTTGTTGTACTTTGATATCACAAGGGAAGTGCGGAGCTCTTCTCTTTCCCTACCCCCACTTTTTTTTTTTTTTTTTTTTTTTTTTTTTTTAAAGCTGGGTGTCATACATTTCAGAGAGCATAAAGTATACATTCTCACAGAGACAGGAGTTCAAGTTGCCTGGTCCTCAGAAACAACCGGCTAGGGAAATGCCCGTGCGTGTGATTCTGGATGGGTCAGCACCCGTCTGTTGGTTAAGCAAATCTGTCTTTGGTTTGGCATCTGCCTCTGTGGTGGCTGTCTCCTGAGCCCTTACTTCCGCCTTGACTGAGGGGGTCCACTCTGCAGAGCCTTCTGCTGCTGGTGCTGCTTCACCTGAGACAGGATTTCCTGAATTTTCCTCTGGGCAACCTACAAAAGGATAGACTTCGTAGAATCCACATAGTCCAAAGTTACAAGTTACTCTATCTCTAAGCATCAGGCTGAAATACTGGCCGAAAGGAAAACCAGATGTGCCAAGCACAGCCAGGGACAGTGTGTGAGCACAGAAACTTAGGGATGGGGGACCTCTGAAGCCTAGGAGCTCAAGGCCGCCTGGGGAGCAGCAGACCAGCAGACTTCAACAACCCCACCCAACACTTTGAACCTTAAGCACCCAAGAGGGTCACTACATATGTGGAATGGGTTTTAGAGGCCACTTGCCTGGCAAGCATAGAAGTGGCCAGTTATTTTGACAACAACTTGGTTATTCTCATCAGGCGTCTGGTCACGGGGGACAACAACTTCAGCACTTGATAAATTCTGGAGTTCATTCACCTGAGATAGAGAAAATCACATCACTAAGCATTACTATATGCCAGACACATAGCACACTCACTTCATCCATTAACCTTTCACTGTGTTCCCATTTGAATATGACTAGAACTAAGACCTGGCCAAAGAAACCCAGCTCTGCTCAGGGCGTGTTCTATGTTACTTCAAAGTTATAAATCTGGAAATGACTTAATTGAGTTCAGGTTATATGTGTCAAATAATGCGGGACGCCCCTTGCAAGTCCCTGGTCTGAAATATGCAGAAGTCTCACTAACAGGTTAGAGTTACAAGGGAACCTCTCCAAACACTGGGCAAGGTGGGCCCACTTCTCATAAAGCAGCCAAAGCTCCGGAGAGGAGCTATGTCCGTGCAGTGCCCTCTTCCAGTATGGTGCAGCCATTGCTGGGGTACTTGCCGTTTTGCCTCCTTTCCCAATAACTCTGCCAGCAGCAAACGATGGCACTCTGATGTGAGCTTCAAGTTTCACCTCTTCTTTAGGACTAACGAAGTTTTCTTCTTTAATTTTTCCATAAATTCTTCCCTGAGCCTACAGATGACAATATAGCCTATCAGTGTCATTCATACTTGAAACAAGGTCGGTTAACCTTGAAGGCAGCCTAAATCAGTCTGGAATATACATCCAGAGCAGTGGTATATCAATGTCTGGGATGAAGACTGAGAGTTGCATAACAGACAGCAGCGAGGAGCCCCAGAGAGGGTTGACAGTAACTGTTTCTTAGGCAAGGTACTGACAAAAGGATAAACCAGGGAGCAAAGTACAGTGATGCGTTTGTAATGATGCCATTGTGAGACCCATTCTGCACACCAACTACAAAGAATAAGCCATATTCTGCTGCAAATAAAAGCAATTAGTAGGACTAATTAAAAATGACTTTATGCACCGGGAGTTGGTGGCGCACACCTTTAATCCCAGCACTCAGGAGGCAGAGGTAGGTGGATTTCTGTGAGTTCCAGGCTAGCCTGGTCTACAGAGCAAGTTTGAGGATAGGTTCCAAAGCTATACAGAGAAACCCTGTCTTGAAAAAACAAAAAAACAACAACAAAAAAGACTTTTTGGAAAATGGCCATTCTCACTCATAAAGCCTCTCCTCTGGCAGTAAGAAACAGATTGCTTTTTTCTTGAGCAAAAGAAACTAGGAAAGAACTACATAGTCAGGGATACCAGGTTCACAAGGAACAAAAGCCCATGTCTAAATGGAACAGACAGACACTAGCCAGCACAAACACTTTTTTTTTGTTTTTGTTTTTTGTTTTGTTTTTCGAGACAGGGTTTCTCTGTGGCTTTGGAGGCTGTCCTGGAACTAGCTCTTGTAGACCAGGCTAGTCTCGAACTCACAGAGATCCTCCTGCCTCTGCCTCCTGAGTGCTGGGACTAAAGACGTGCGCCACCACCGCCCAGCTTTAAACCATTCTCTTACTCAGGTGATTTCAGCTTTATGGAGATAAAAATGCTTGCATGACTTGTGGGAGGCTGAGGGGGAGCACTGCTCTCTAAGTCTGAGGCCAGCCTGGGCCACAGTGTCTCCTTCCTCCTCCCTCTCCCTAAAGGCTGCGGAAATCAAGTTAGTGTACACGTCCGGCACTCACTAACATGCCCTGTGTAGTGTGTACAACTAGATGGTGTCACTACCATGCCCTGTGTAGTGTGCACAACTAGATGGTGTCACTACCATGCCCTGTGTAGTGTGCACAACTAGATGGTGTACGTACGGACACTCCTGTGCGACTGTTAATTATTTTCATACACTTCAATCGAGAAAGAAGTCTCTTCCCACTTCCTAAGTTGGGAAGTTAGGCTAATCTGACAAGCTGCTAAGACAAACCATAAAAGCCCAAATAGCTGTATGTTCATGGGTGCAGAGACGCTACGCTTATTTGAGGGGACTAGAGAAAAGACAAAATTCACCTCCACTCTCCAGTCCATTCATTTTTTTGTGGGGTGTGGAGGTGGGGAGACAGCAGTTAAGAGAACTGGGTATTCTTCCAAGGACCCAGGTTTGACTCCCAGCACCCACATGATAGCCAATAACCCCTCTGTAACGAATTCCAGGGATCCGATGCCCTTTCCTGGTCTCTGCGGGCATCTACCTGATAGATAAAACTTGGAGGTAAAACACCCATATGCATAAAAATAAGATCTATAAAATTTTCTAAAAAAAATATCTTTATGTGTACAAGTGGTTTGCCTGCACGTATGTCTGTACCATATGTGCATGCATGTGTGGTGGGTATCAAGCCTGTGGTTTCTAACATGCTACAAAGTATCACACTCATAGCCCAGTCTTGGTCTATGAGGCTGCTGGCAGGGGTAAACTTCACCTTGGTACCTAGGAAATGGCCATTCCACGTATCAAAGCATGTGTGGGGTCTAGTTTCTCTGCAAATGTGTGAAAGCAGCTTTAGATGTTCACTGACTCAATCCTTTAATGGATGGCTTAAGCAAAACACAAGAGGGTCTGAGCTACGGACCGGGGCAGAGCACTCCAATAGCAAGGCTCTGTTAGTTCTCCCCTCTCCAAGTCGAGATGGCCAGCTGAGCTGCAGGCAGTGTAACCGTGTGTGCTGGCAGCAGAGACCAAGGAAGGTTGGGTGAATGCTGTTAGTGGGCACAGGACCAAGACACGGGTGTGGCGCTGGCGAGGACATGCCACTGAGCCCAGCAACCCGAGTTCCATCCCTGGGACCCGCATGGTGGGAGAAGGCCGACTCACACAAGTTATTGTCTGACCTCTACATGCGTGCCATGATGCTCCTCCCATAAAAAAATACATGTAACTTAAAAATGGTCATCACCAGTCATAGCACATGAGATTGTGCTAAGGTCAAACAAATGGTAAATGGCCAAACTAGGATTTGCAATGAGGGTCTAGCTGTTGAGTTGTCTCCATCACCTCAGAATACATAGAGATTTTCCAGCTCCAAAGGACCCCAGATACCAGTAAGCGTGCAGTAGTTCAAGCCAGGCCACATGCCATTGTAACTCCAGTCTTGCTAACTAAAATCCTACGACAGTGCTGGTGAAGGCTAAGAGAAAAGGGGCCAATGTAAAGGTTAGAGCATCTCTAAGAAGGAATGGTGAAGACAGGTGGGTTTCCAAGGCTCACTAGCGGGCAGCTGTGGATGCGAGCGTTAAGGTCCCACCATCTTAATGGTGACAGTAAACCAACGCCATACTTGGCTCCACTCTGACCTTTAGAGTTTCCCTGATGCAGTGGGTGGAGAAGGCATCTTCTGGTTCCCCCTGCCCTCGACAGCACATACCTTGAACTGAGCCTCTGGCGGTCCAGTGATAATCACCATCCTCACTTTAGCATCCGGTGCTTCGGCTGGAGCGATCTGTAACAGACCCATCAGCAGCCAGTTAGGATACTTTCTGGTGTCATTGACAAACCTTAGGCCAACCAGCTTGACATCTGCACATGACTGACTGAGCTGTGGAATTAAATGCCTTCTGGAAAGGAATTATGGAGAGGCCGTGATTAACATGGGGCACTCAGACATATTGAGTACTTCACTGAGCTAACCCATACCAACATCTACCTGAAGAATAATCACTTTGCAACGTGAGCACTGAGGGCTGAAGGCATTAAGGGGCCCGACCTATAATTGTCTAGTTAACAGCCTTGAGAGAGCTGGGTGTGCCTACTACCTGGCTCCTGGTAGTAACATGATAAGAGCTCTGGACTCCTGAGTTGTGAGGTCACTATACCCATGGCATCCCCTTAGCTTTCAGAGGAAAGATAACCCGTGCTTCTCATACTTAAATGGGGAGCTGGAGGCTGGATTGCTTAAACTATTTGTATACTCTTTTGCTGCTGAGACTGTTAATACATTGCTCTCAAGTCTACTTACTGGAAGGACACAGGAAGTTAACTAATGTTAACACAGTAAACTCAGACTTCAGTTTCATGGAGTGTATGAAATCACAAAAGTTCAGGCTGGAGAAACAGTGGAAAATGTGTAGGAAGAGGAGCCAGCATGCCCAGAGCCACAAAGAAGGATACGGTGACCCTGCTGGGGAGTTCTTTTAATGAAATTTGGGCCGAGGTGATGGCTCATCGCTGTGCAGAGGTAAGGACTGGGGTGTGGATGCCCACCTGTAACTTCAGCACTGAGAGTCAAAGATGGGTCCCCAGATCAACCTAGGGAGCAAGACAGCCTGATCTATAAACTCTGGTTCCACTGAGAGACCCTGACAGTTGCTACATATTTGCTTGCAAATAAAACCTAGTTGTTACATTGTAAAACTGTGTAAGAACAGCAGTAAAAAAATACAAGTCAGCCCAATTCTACAGCTGAAGATCATCACCGCCAATTACTTGATGTAGTCTTCCAGAAAAAGACTTCAGTAAATCAAGTCTTGCTTTCTGCTCCCTTCAAAAATAAAGCTAGCATTTCTGTCACCTAAAGCCAAACTGATGCCTAAACCTACTTTATGCCGAGAACTGACTTGTTTTGCATCTGAAAAACAAGCAAATAGTTCCTTGCATTTAGTCCAAGCTAGGGATTGTCCACAGGAAATACTTAAAGGCATCATTCTTTAGCATTCCAGCTGGTTTGTTGTTTTAAATACACTCAATGACAGTGGGTGAAGGCTAGGAGCACTCACGATGACAGACATACATACATACATACATACACACACACACACACACACACACACACACACACACACACCCACCCACCCCAGGACCACTCACATACATATATACATACATACATACATACATACATACATACATACATACACACACACACACACACACACACCAGGAGCACTCACATACATACATACATACATACATACATACATACATAATACACACACACACACACACACACACACACACCAGGAGCACTCACATACATACATACATACATACATACACACACACACACACACACACACACACACACACACACACACACCCAGGAGCACTCACACTGACATACATACATACATACATACATACATACATACATCTCTGGGTAGCTCTAGCTTTCTTGGTACTGAGTCTGAATCCCCAGCACCCATGTAAAAAGCCAGGCACAGTTAGTTGCATGTGCCAATAATCCCACATAGAGGGTAGAGACAGGTGGATCAGCAGACACACTGGCTGGCCAGCTTATCGGAAACCGCAGGCTTCCAGTTCAGGGAGAGACCCTGTACCAAGACAGTAAATAAGGTAGAGAGCAATGGAGGAAGATGGCTCAGTGTAGTGTGATGCCCACCCTGCCCGCACCAGCCTGTTTGGGTGTGGTCACAGGGGAGACGTGACTGGGAGAGAGTTACGCTTGGGGGTCAGGGGAGGTGGCTCTCCTGTGTCTGGTGGGGTCACAGGGAGCAGTCTGTGCAAATCCTTAGAACGGGAATCTGCTGCTTGTGTAAGTGACCTCTCCCCGGGATAACTCATACTTAACCTGTATTTGAGCCTGGTCCCGTGAATCATTATCCGTGCCCTGCAGCTGCGGTCCTGCATCCGTGTACACATACATCAAACCAACCAACCCGGTATCTGTGTAATGACATTCACACGGAGGTAGAGGTACCCATATCTAACCCTATACCACACAGTCAAAGAAGCAGCCAATCTTGCAGATTATGTTTCAGACTTTCTGGAAACACATTTTTCCAGCCCAGTTAGAAGACCTCATGAAGGCAGGAAGAAATGAGTGTGGGTGTTATTCTTTTGCTTAAATTAGAAAAAAGGCGCAAGATGAGACATGAGAACAAGAGATTCATTAACCATAGTTTATTATGGGGCGGGAAAGCGAGAGGGAGAGAAACGGAAGAACAGAGCAAGGCAGAGAGTAAGGAAGAGGAGAGAGGCCGACGGCTGGAAAGAGAGTGTAAATGGGCAGGGTCTGTCTTTTAAAGGGATCCCCTACACCTGTGTGCAGACTCAGTTCCCACGGAGCCCTGGGCTGACCAGGAGTGGATTCTGAGTGGATTCTGCCAGGTGACGGGGCAGGCCAGCGTAATGCCTGAACCTTTCAGTGGGTACTTGGTCATGAAATTCTTAATGCAGACCTCCCACAGTCTAAGTTCTCTCTCTCTCCTCTCTCTGTGAGCGAGCATGTGTCAGATTGACATTTTCAAAGATTTTAAAGATGAGTGTATGTAAGTGTGTTGGGGGATGGGGTGTACAGATGCCCATAGAGGCCAAAAGAGGGTGTCAGATCCTGAGGCTTAAGTTAAAGGCCACTGTGGGTGCTGGGCACTGAACTGAGATCCTCCACAACAGCAGTATGTGCTGAGCCACCTCAGCCTGTCAAACACTGATTTGCAAAAACTCTAGAACTAGCAAGGCAGTAAAGACGTTCACACTTCATTGCTCCCACGCCTATACCACTTACTGATTTTAGCTGGATTTCCTTGCTTGGATTTTGCTGTCCTGTATGTAAGGGCTGTTTCTGTGTTTTGCACACACAGAATTTATTTAATTTACACACAGCAGAATTTATCTTCTGTTGTTCAGTTTGATGGATTGACACACACATAACCAGGCTACCTATTACCACAATGAAGTCTCAGAGTAGGCATCACTCTGCCGGAGTCCCCTCGAGCAGTTCTGCTGTACACACCCATGTCCCTGTAGCTATGCCTTTTCCAGAGTCATCATGTAAATGGACCCGTACAGCGTGTGGACTTCCTTTCCGACATTGGTCAGTGGTTTCTAATATGCAGAGTCATTGCTCGGAGGATCACATTTGATCTGCATGAAGGGCATTTGGGGTTGGTACCAATAAAAATGCCGTTAATACCTAGTTTTCTTTGGGGGAGGGTATGATGTTTCATTTCTCATGGACAGATATCTAGAATTGGAATCTATATGTTGTAGGAAAAGTGTATTCAATCCTTTTTTGTTTTGTTTTAAGAGTTCTTTTTTTTTTTTTTTTTTTTTTTTTTTTTGGTTTTTTAAGACAGGATTTCTCTGTGGCTTTGGAGGCTGTCCTGCAACTAGCTCTTGTAGATCAGGCTGGTCTCGAACTCACAGAGATCCACCTGCCTCTGCCTCCCGAGTGCTGGGATTAAAGGCATGCGCCACCACTGCCCAGCTTTAAGGAGCTTAAAAACATAAAAACAGGCTCTCACAGACTGTTTCCTGGAGAAAGCTGTGAGTGTACAAGCCTGGTAACCTTTGTTTTAAAGCAACAACCCAAGGTTGGGCACATGGCTCAGTTGATAGAATGTTTGGATCCCCAGCACTCACAAAAACAGCCCTGAGCTGGAAAAAGCAGAGACAGGAGGATCCCTGAAACTCATGGCCAAGCAGCCCACAGAGTCAGTAAGCTGGTCAGTGTCACCTACTCAGAGAATAAAGTAGGTGTGCCCGAGGAGACGCACACATTAAGCCGTGGCCTCCATGGACGCACGTGTGCATGAGTCCCCTCTGTCTAACCCTGAGTTGCTTCCGAACAACAAAGTGCAGAATCTCCAGAGCGCACGACCGTCTCGAATGGCAGGCACCAGTGGCCCCACATCTACACAACACAAAACCTCCACTTTCCTGCTGCCCCTTCAGCTTTGTCTGACCAAGTTCTAAGAATGTAATATAGGCAAAAAAAAATATCCCATAGCAACCAACAGGCAACTCCCTTATAAGAAAGACTTTCCTATGTCCGCCTGTCCTCAATGGCCAGGTGACAGATGTGGCTTTTAAGAGCACTAACCGTGGAGACAAGCCAGAGGAAGCAGTAAGTCAAGATCTCAGAGACGCTGAGATGTGCAGCTTTGCTTCTCCACAGACTGGCTTTCTGGAGAGAGGTTATCTCGCCACATTTAACCCACTGCTGTAGGGTTCCTGTCATACGGTTATCTAAGCCCAATTCAGCCTGCTACCTTCACTTTCTGTGTAATCAGGAGAGCGAGTGTGCAGAACAGTACCTTGATCGAAGCTCCTGCAAAACGAGAAAGCTGTTTGATGTGCTGGCCCTGCTTGCCGATGATGGCGCCAACTGACAGGGCGGGGATAAACAGGTGCACAGTCTCCGTTTCCGACTGCTGTAGAGGAAGAAAGCCAGGGTGTGAATGCTCGCCGGCTACCAGAGAAATCACTGACCCCCTCACCTCAGCAGGAGAACTAGGAAGGTCACAGGGAAACTGCAATCAAGCAACTGTCATTAAACATCTTCCTAAACTTCAAAATCTCACTGAATTACAGACGATTTGCCTCTTTTTTAGACATTTAACCACATATCCTATATCCAAGGTGGCTTTCAGACGACATATCACAAACTGGACAGCGGTGAAGGGTACAAATGACAGACTGGAGGCAGGCCAGCCAGCCCACCTGCCTGCTTTCCTCTGCTTTCCAGAGTCAAGGACAAAACCCAGGGCTTGTGCTTGCTAGGCAAGCACTCTCCCACTGAGTTAAATCCAACCACGGGCTTTATTTCCTTTCTGGGGGAGGGGGGGTGTTTGTTTTCCGAGACAAGGTTTCTTTATATATGAGTACAGGCTGGCCTTGAACTCACAGAGATCTATACCTGCCTCTGCCTTCCAAGTGCTGGGATTAAAGGCATGCACCACCCCTCAAACACAGAGAGTAAATGACTCTAAGGGGAAAATTCCTACATATTACAAACCACACCAAATACCATAAACATCCCACACTTATCACACATAACACAGAACTAAGAGAAACCCATTTAAAGTAAAAAACAAAAAAAAACCAAAAAACCAAAAAAAACAAAGACAAACAAACAAAACCCTGTAAGTAAGACACTTCCATGTACTTCTGCGCCCTCCTTGGCATCCTATGTGAATCAGAAACCACTCTGAAAGCTAAGTTCTGAGAGGTCATGCACAGGGCTGAAGGCCATGGTCACTCAGAGACAGCTCAGTGACTGAATTGGTCACAAGGCCATTGCAAGGTGCAACACCAGTGGTGGAATGAGAGTCCCGATGAAGCAGGGTCCCTGCTCCTGCCTTATTCTCTGTTTACCGTTTAATGACAGAGGTGTGTCCCAGGAAGATTTGAACATTAGCTACTGTGGTGGTCAGGCAGTGGCACTATGAGACGGTGCGTGGCCTTGTTGGAGAACTGTGTCTGGGGGGCTGGGTTCTGAGGTTGCAGAAGGCCAACCCTGGCCCAGTGGCACTTTCTCTTCCTGCCGCCTGCCAATCCAAATGGAGAACTCTCAGCTCCCTCTCCAGCACCATGTCTGCCTGCAGCAGCCATGCTTCTCGCCGTGACGATAATGGACCAGACTTCCGAAACTGTAATGCAGCCCCCACTAAATGCTTTCTTTTGTAAGAACTGCCGTGGTAGCCGGGCGTTGGTGGCACACGACTTTAATCCCAGCACTCGGGAGGCAGAGGCAGGTGGATCTCTGTGAGTTCCAGACTAGCCTGGTCTACAAGAGCTATTCCAGGACAGCCTCCAAAACCACAGAGAAACCCTGTCTCGAAAAAACAAAACAAAAAACAAAACAAAACAAAAAGAATTGCCATGGTTACGGTATCTCTTCATAATAACAGAACCCTAACTAAGAGCCACCAAAAGGGTCTTGGGGAAGGGGCCACAGGTACCATGTTGGGCCATGAAGATGTCGGAAGAGTCCAAGAATTTGAAATGGAGGAGGAAGACCAGGCTTCGGGAAGCTGCTGCTCGTGGCTGAGCTTACATGACTTTTCTATTCCTATTTAAACATCCCATTTTCCTGCCTAACACCTTTGCCATCCATAGTTAGGATAAACTATTGTTTTGGAGCTTGTTGCACTTAAGAAAAAAATTTAAAATATATAATGGGGGCTAGAGCCATGGCTCAGCTATTAAGAGCACGGACTGCTCTTCCAGAGGACCCAGGTTCAATTCCCAGCACATACACATGGCTAACAGCCATCTGTAACTCCAGTTCCAAGAGATCCACCCCCTTTGTCTGACCTCTGTGAGCACTGTACAGACGTGGCACACAGACATACGTGCAAGCATGCACATGAAACAGCAACCAACCCTGAAGGAACAGACTACAGCGCGGGAGAAAGATGAGTAACCTCCTGAAGGAGAGTACGCATTTGAGTTTTCAAGAAAAGGTTAACAGGATTACATCTCTAGAGGCAGAAGAAGCTGTCTGCAAAAAGAAATTTAACCACAGATGAGTTGGTAAGATTTCACAGAATTGTCTCCTCCCCCTCAGCTTAGGAAAAGGAATTCTTAGCAGGAAACAGCTAAAATGACTATGATACAATACAGCGGCAGAAAGTGTGACTTGTGAGGAGTCCATGCTGAATGGACTGAATGTCCTGTGATGCAATGACAGCAGCAGCCTGGGGACCTGCCCAACAGAACAAGCCAAGCTTGAAGCGACTGTGCTTTCCGTGCAGGAGATGGCGCTGCAGACCAATGGTCAGCGTGCACACGGTTGGCGACAGCAACTTCAGTGTCTCATCATCCATGCAAACATCACCCAGCTCCCCTGGCTCCACTTCCATCCCCACTGGCCATCTTGTTGGCCATAAATTATTTCACAAGGGAATTTTCCTCTGTAGACACAGGCAGCTCATGGAAACGTCTGTCCACTTGACTGTCTGGTACAGCGTGTTCTCATATGGAATTCAGCGTGAGAAGCCATGTTCTCAGGATCTGAACTAGATAAGCACAGGATTCCATTTTGAATAGCAGACAGGAGGGGCACAGGCTCTTCTACCTACAGATTTAATTAGCCTCTGAGATTTAAAGAAGCCCTTCTCAGCATCACCCTGCCTTCTGACACACTCCCTGAGTTTAAGCTCACGGTCTTGAACACGTAGGAGACCCTTACTGGATACTCTTTGAGGGTGAAGGCTAGTCACAGGGGGCAAGCTGCTTCCCAGTGGACTGCTGCCAGATGCCTATGGCAAAGCTTCCTTCGGACTCTTGGCAAGCGCTCTGCTGTGTCTTGAAATAACGAGAACAAAGCTGTGAGGCCGAAAGCTTGTGTAACTGGCCCAAGTCTGCCAGCGAATAATTCCTAATCACCGCTATCGAGAAGATACAAGCAACAGCAAACAGTGAGGTTAAGTGTATTTACTTTGCAGGGAACAAAATCTCAGGCATCACAAAGGCAAGGAGACGTGCCTGGCAGCCAAGAGATCAGCCTCCAGGAACCTGGCAGGATGCCAGTGTTTTCCTTTGGCGTGTAAGATAGGTACTTGGGGGAGGGAGGGGTTGTTTTTAAGTAGATTTGGGTCTGGAACTGAAACCAAGTTTACTCAACTCTATGACCTGAACAAAATACTGGAGCTTTTTTTTTTTTTTTTTTTTTTTTTTTTTTTAAAGGAAGTAAACCAAGGCTTCACATGGTGCAGTGATTCATTTTCTTAGCAATGTTTACTGCACCCATGATGAAAATCTTACGGACTAAGAGACACTACCTGACCTAAGAACAGGACAGCAACTCCGTTTCTTAGAGGCTCCACCTCTGCTGACCCACAAAGAACTCGCTCATCTTTCTTCCCCCATCAAACCAGAAAGTTAGCCACTTCAAGGTCACACTGCCATCTTGGAGCCTTCAGAAGAGTGTAAAGAAGCTACCAGAAGTGTGAAGACAGAGCCCACAGGGTTACTCCTGCCAACCCAACTGCAAGCAGCCAACATGGCCAGCTAAGACACTGCACGCACTTCGTCAGCGCCAGCTCCTGCCTGGCTCACTAGCTGCCAATTTTTCCTTTCCCCACTGTTTGAGCATTTCTGAAAGGAGCATTTCCTGTCACTTATAAACCAAGGGCTTGCCAATTAAGTACTGAGGGAGCCAGCTGCCAGGCAGGAACTAGAGACTTTCTGAAATCTGTTGAAAGATACAGTGCTTTGGCTGTTTGGAGAAATCAACTTCACAGGTTCTAGGAGGGAGAATACTTTGAAAGGGTGAGTGGGGGGTGAATTTGGGGATGAGTGAGAGGGGGGTGAGTGAGGGGTGAGTTAACAGGGATGAGCGGGCAGAGTTCTGGAATGGAAAGGGGCATGAAGTTTATCCACAGACAGCACACAGCACTCTCCTCCCATGTTACAAAGCAGAAATGGGTAAACCTGCATGAAGAAGACAATTCTAAAAGTCCATAAAAACTCTTGGTGGTAGTGGCGGCAGTGGCGGAGGTGTTCCATACCAACTTCTCGGGGGCTGGGGAGATGTTTTAGTCAGTAAAGTTAAAAACCTGAGTTTGGATCCCCAGCACTTATGAAAAAGCCAGGTATAGTGGCATGCTTCTATACAGGTGAGCACCAGACTCAGGGAGAGAACTTTACTTAAAAAGTAAGGTAGAGGGCTAGAGAGATGGCTCTGTGGCTCAAAGTGCTCAAGCATGATTATCTGAGACAAGGAGCTGTCTCAGAAAAGGTGGAAGTCTAAGACTGACCCTCAGGTGACTGCCACACTTGAGCTGTGTGCATGTACATGCTATGCACATGTGCACACCTGCTTGTGTAGACACCACACACACACACACACACACACACACACACACACACAAAGATAACAGAAAAAAATAAGGTAGAAAGCAATAGAGTAAGATGCTTGATATCAGTGTGTGTTTTCCATGCACTCTGATGTGTGTGCACCCACAAACACATGCATACCCACAGAAACCAGTATGTATTGTGTATGTATGTATGTATGCATGTATATGCATCGACAGTTTATCCCATAGGACATCAAAGATTAAGATGATTTTAATAAATAATTGGAATTCTCTGAGACAGTTGCTAATCCCAAGATTTTTTTCTTTTGGGGCTGGGCATCAAACCCAGAAACTGTACAGTAAAGAGCTCTACCACTGAGCTGCTCCCTAGCTAGGGATAGAAAGCTTCTCATCACAAGTGTGGTCACACAAATGTGATAGGATGTACCCATTCCCAGAGCAAATACCCGAGAACCCTGGGATCAACCTCAGTTTTAAAAAATGACACCACAGACCCACAACAGCACATTTTTCAACAAGGTGAAACCAAAAGGGACAGACAGGAAAATGCCGAGAGTTGGGAGTGAAGCTCAGTGGGCAGAACGCACACTTAGCCTGGGCACAGTCCCATCCCCACACAACACAATTAAACACGGTACTGCACACCTGTGACCCCAGCACTCTACAGGAAGAAGCTGGGGACCACAAGTTCAGAATCATCCCCGGAACAATGTGACTTCGACCTTGTCTTGGGGGGAAGAAAAAGGCAAAGAAACTGGTAAGGCTTCGGTAAATTGCCTATTGCCCTTAAAAATTACGTTTCCGGGGTTGGAGAAATGGCTTAGCAGTTGAGAGCACTGGCTGCTTTTCCAGAGGACCTGGGTTCGAGTCCCAGAATCTACATATTGTCTCATAATCCTCTGAAACTACAGTTCCAGGGGCTCCAATGTCTTCTGGCCTTCTCAGGCATTGCACACATGAGGTGCACAGATATATGCAGGCCAAATACCCACACATGCATACATATATACAATAATAATTTTTAAATATTAAATTAAATGTTTCCCAAAGTAGTGTTCACCAACCAGATATAAATAATAGGGTGTACAGTTACATACACTACTTCCTGCCTTCAACATGCCCAGCAAATACCTTCAAAACCCTACATGTACTACGATTTTCCTATAGACACCTTCCTGATAAATTAAAGAGTAATTAACTAGAACTGTAACATAATAAAAAAGCTGTACAAAAGAGCTCTCTCTCCTTAATAAATACTTGAGACAGTGTTCAACTGTGGGTTAACTCAAACCACAGCTGGGGGATTAACACATCAGTAATTTGGATTTCACAGACAGCTACATGAAAGAGAAGTTTATTCTAAGTGGTTTCCACTGACACAGTTCTAAGATGGTTCTCAGAACACCTGTTTATGCTCTGTGTGTCAATAAAAATAACCCTCAGGCCTAGAGACTGCAATATGAAACTTCCTCCCCTAGAACTTAGTCTCCCTTTCTCTCTGAAAAAACTCACAGGCTAGCTTTCTTCTTCCAGGCTCTGGAGCTTCCTTAAAGATGTAAAAAGGCTAAGTCCACCTAGACTGCCTTGAATGGCTGCTCCAACATTTATTTTCCTATCCATACTTAATACTGTGGCCCCTCAGAAAGCGTGTTTCCCAGCCTCCCTTGCAGCTAGACAAGACTGGGTGTTATTTTCCAACTAATATGGTGCCAGTCTAGGGTTAAATGCTCAACTTATGCTTCAGGCCCTTAGAGGCACTTTCACCATTTCTAACTGAACTGAGAACCAATGGGTAGAGCCTGAGTAATTACGTTGGGCTGGAGAACAATGGTGTAAAACAGATGGCGTAATAGTCTTTGGAAAGTACAGTAGACTCTCCACCAGCCTTGGACCATCTACACTTGAGCTCTTTTCATGAAAAAGGAAAACATTTAAGCTACCCCTACACCCCCGGAACATACAGGCAAGCACAATCTTGATCTACACGGCACACCAAAATAGATTCTGAAGAGTGAGAACAGACACATGGCAGCATCCCACAGACGGTTTTTGGCTTGACTGATGCCTAGAGTTTGAATGACAGATGCTCCGAAGATAAAAGGGTGAGGGCATTTTTTTGTTTGTTTTTTAAACTACTCCCTAAAATAAAACACAGGACAGGGTAGAGAGAGAAACACATCAGAGGGGGTGTTTATGCTCTCCTCAAATCTTTTCTCACGTGCACTGGTGTGAAAAGAAAATATTCTTTCCACCAGCAATTTCGTCCCCTCTCCTGCCTAGTAAACATTCTTGTGGGACAGCTCTTGACAATGAGTGAGCAGCAAGCAACCTGCTGTCCACATTTACAAAGCAGTGTCTGCAAGCTCTGCCCTCTCCCACCGAGATTTGATTCATGAAAGTGGGGCACAGGTCTCCACCTGGTTACCACACAGGGCAGCTGCTGCCAGTGTCACCTGAGGGCCTTTCAACAAGAAGCTGTGCGGGGCCCTTCCCTGGGGATTCCAGCCAGCCAGCCTGGGGTAATTATAATGTAACCACAGGAAAGCTAGCTTCCCCTCAGGCAGGCAGATATTAATTCTGAACTCCGCAGCAGACTGTGCTGAATGAGTGAGAAGGGGCCCGGGGCCAGGGGAGAGCATGAGGCGGGCGGTACAGAAAGGAAGACTGCAAAAGTGAAGGCAATACAAAAAGGGAGTACAGCCTTCTCCCTGAGACCCACTTCAAATGTCCTGTTGACTTTAATAGGCCTGATAAAAACAAACGCATGTGTATTCCTTTTTTAATTATTATTTTATTTTAGGTGTTTGTGTGCTTTGCCTGTATGTATATTTGTTTACCACATGAATGAAGGGTGTCAGAACTGAAGTTACAGGCAGTCATGACCTGGGAATTGAACCTGGGTCCTCTGGTAGAGCAGTTAGTATCCTTAACCACTGAGCCATCTTTCCAGCTCCTCCCTAAAACCAATGCTTCTCAACGACATCTCCAGTGAGAATAGTCAAAGCAAAAACTAAGCTATACTTCCTAGAGTCTGAGTGTTGTGGCCTTGCTTTACCTGTGTTAGTGCTATCTCTCAATCTAAATATCACATTCCATTGGCAAAAGGAAATTTTTAAGAAAAATAAGTAAACCTCATGGATTTTTGTTTGTTCGTTTGTTTTGTTTTTCGAGACAGGGTTTCTCTGTGACTTTGGAGGCTGTCCTGGAACTAGCTCTTGTAGACCAGGCTGGTCTTGAACTCACAGAGATCCACCTGCCTCTGCCTCCCGAGTGCTGGGTTTAAAGGCGTGCACCACCACATCAAGCTTGAAAACATATTTGTAACTTGCAAAAGAAAAGTTTTTTCTGCCCTATTTTTGGAGAAAAAAGAAAGGAAATAATATGCCTGCTTTTTGCTTCTCAGAGGCCTGGCACCCACAGAAAGGTAAACCTGAAGTGGATCATGCTATAGAAACGCCTCTTGGCAACACAGACGACTCAGCAAGCAGACCTGCTATACCACAGAGCAGCCTTTCTTTCAGCTTTAACATTTTAGTAGTATCTCCTACATTTTGTAGAATTGTCCACATACACCAAGGACCATCTCTCATCAACGCATGGGGAGAAAAAGCTTACCGGCATCCTGCAAAGTGCATGAGCAGCTGAAATGTCCACATTTGGTCCCCATGGGAACGAGTGCTTCCCCTGCCCATCCTTGGAGCCAACCTTTGTATGTCCTCAGTTCTTCCCTGCAACAATACCTACCTTACTTGAGCAGCTTCTGGGTACCCCACCTCTGTGCTGAAACCCCATCCTTCATCTCCGCAGAAGCAAAGGTCTTCATTTCTGTGGTCATCTGTGCACTTGGCTCACATTTAGCAGAGTGTCACCTTTAGCCAAGCATCTCTGGCTTCTCCCATTCTTAAAACTAATTGTGTAAGCCACCTTTAAGATTTAATGTGGCTTAGGACAGGCAAAGGAAACACTTGTTCCCAATGGGGACCAAACACAGACATCTCAGCTGCTTGTGTTCTTTGCAGGATACTGGTGAGCTTTTACTCTAGATACTTATAATGGGATTCAGGATGAAGACAGTTAATATTATCTCATATGCCTAAAACACTGGTCTGTTAACCCAAATGTATGATGCTTTAAAACCACAATATTAATCCAAAAAAATGACTAAATCTAGAGGGCAGTTATGATCTTTTATTTGTAAATCTTAGAAGATTGAGAGTTGCTTTTTTTTTTTTTTTTTTTTTACTTTATGTGTATGAGTGTTTTCCTAGATGTATGTATGTACACTGCCTGGTACCTATGGAGATCAGAAGAGGGTGTCAATCCCCAATCCACCATGTGAGCGCTGGAAACCAAACTTGGGTCCCCTGGAAGAGCAGCCAGTGTTCTTTACTGCTAAGCCATCTCTACAGCCTCCTTATTTCTATATTTAAAAGGCAATCATCTAGCAATTCACTTTAGGGCTTTTTGCTATTGAAGTATGCAAATAAGTGTAAAAAGACAGGTAAGAATATTCTATCAGTATAAATGTCAGGGATGCATAGGCTATAAACTTGAACCTAGAACAAATGTGTTCATCTTTAATAAATTATTGGGCACATCAGAATTTAAACAACTGTCCTAGCTTGCTTGCTCTTTTTGTTTTGTTTTTTGAGACAGGGTTTCTGTGTGTAGCTTTGGCTGTCCTGGAACTCATTCTGTAGACCAGGCTGGTCTCGAACTTATAGAGAGCCTCCTACCTCTGCCTCCCGAGTGCTGAGATTAAAGGCATGTGCCACCATCAACCAGCCCTGGCTTTCTTTATATTGTGGTAATAAACCAAAAAGCACAAAGAGGAAAAAGCATATCTGGCTTATACATCCTGATCACAGTGTATCAGGAAAGGAATTCAGGACAGGAACTCAAGGCAGGAACCTAGAGGCAAGTACTTCAGAGGCCATGGAGGAACACTGTTTACTGTCTTGCTCCCAATGGCTTGCTCAGCTGTTGGGGAGCCCTGCTGGACTAAGGTTGCAGTCCACCATGTCTGGACAGTTCTTTCAGAGCTCAATGCAAGATGGAGGACACCTTTCCCCCCAGCATGGGATTACTACTCACTGCCTGACCTTATTTGGAGACTGTCCCTGAGCCTGGATGCTTGACTTATCTTAGTCAAAACCTCTGACATAGTTCCCTGCAAATGCTTTCCCCATCTGCTGCCACATAGGTAATTAGGTGCTGTGCTATAGCTATACAATAGGGTCATGCTGACACATATAACTGGACGCTGTACTTCAGCCTTGTCACAGCAGAACGCCACCAAATACAAAGTAGGTGACACCCCAGCCACTATCCCCTCACTCTAGAATAAAAGTTGAGCTGTTTCACTGAAGTTGCCTCTTGAAGAGCTGTTTCTGCTGTGTTCACAGGCCACACAAAGCCCTCCTCGTGGCCTGGTGCCACCAACAGACCACAAGAAGAGGAAGACCCCACACTCAGCTTGCTTTTTTTATACAACTCAGAACCACTTGTGGGGGCTGGAGGGCACCATTCACAGTGGATTAGACCCCCCCCCACACACACACACATCAATCAGTAATCAAGACTTTCTCTATTGGTTCTTTCTTCCCAAAAGACTTTGACTTGTGTCAAGTTGACAAAAACAAAACTCTACCCAGCACAATTACTGATTTAAGTGCACTCTTGGCTTTCTATTTTAGGCCCGTCACCCTACTATCGATACACATATCACTCAGTCTGCCAACAAAAGAAATATTTAACAGGAAAGTCTTCAGAGATCACTCACCCAACACAGGTCTCCAACCTCCACATCTGCTTTCAAGTCCAGGTCTTACTCTGTAGCCTAGGCTTGTCTAACTCCACCAAGCTGACCTAGAACTCCCAGCAATAGTCCTGCTGCCCTAGCCACTGGAGGGCAACATTGTAAGTGTCCTGTGTCACACCCCCCCCCTTCAGGTTTTTCACTGGGAAAACAGACCCAGGGCAGTGAAGAGCCTGACCTTCAATGGCACAAATACACAGCAGAACTAGGCTAGACCTGGAGCGACTCTAAGCTTCTTTCCCCAAGACTACTCTCGGGGCACAAATCTGCCATCTACTTCACACAGTACCTTTACCTGACCCGAAGGCTTCAGATAACTGATAACTGATCATACGTGATATCTGATTGCCATTCTGTGTCCATTTTTTGGAGACACAGACTCTCTAGCTTGCCTATGACTCTCCCTTCTTCAGCCTCCTAAGCTGAGGATATAGGTGCAAGATGCCACACCCAGGTGTTTATTTAGTTACTATTGGGAAAGCTTTCCTTGGATTTATTACATAATTTCTAGGTCCAACAACTACATATGCCAGGACAGTTGCACAGAAAGATACAAGATTAGAGGCAGAACTGACCCAGAGCAGAGGTCGTGGAGAGAAACAATGTTTGCTGGCTTGCTCCCCATGTAAGAGCAGAAACATACACCAGAGGGAGACAGCTCACAATACTTTATCAGCCTAATAGGCTCAAGGGCAGAAAGGAAATTCTCATTTCTGAATTGGTAGAGCACCGACAGTCTAGCAATTGGTGTTGCCTGAAGAATGCCAATGTCAATTTACTTGTGTATTTAATTGGGATAGTAACACAATTAAAATTCTTGACCCGTAACACCTGGACATCTTTGACTGAGCATGGGAGTTACCATTCACATATTTCACGTATTTAGAAAGTCGAACAAATGGAAAAATAAATTTATCACGGACGACCCTAGAATGTTGGATACTAATGACTGAAAACTGAACAGTGTTCTACTTTCCTGGATAGATGTCTTCTGGGTTGCAAAGGTATTCTCAAAAACCAGGTATTAAAACTTAAGAAAAGACTGATGGTTGGAAACACTGGAGAAGTAGGGTAGGGGAAGAGCGAGTATCAGCTCAGCCTGGGCTACATGGAAAGACTCTGTCTAAACAAATAAAGCCCTGTCGAAGGGCTGGAGAGAAGGCTCAGTGGTTAAGAGCATTTGTTCTTCCTGAGGACCTGGGTTCAATTCCCAACACCCGTATGACAGCTCGAAACCACTTCTAACTCCAGTTCTGGGGGATCCAACACCCCTGTTCTAACATCCATGGGTACCAGGCACATATGTGCACAGACATACATGCCAGCAAAATACTCGTGCACATAAAATAAAATTTAAAAATCCCTGTCTCAATAAATAAACACATTTGTTATGGATCTCTAAAATACAAGCTTCTCCGTGTTCTGTACATGAACACAGTAGAAATGCAAAGGAAACTAACTTGGTTCACTGACCAGGAAAATGCAACTCTCAACAGAAAACAAATCCAGCAACTCTCAACAGAAAACAAATCCAGCCCGTATAGACCTTCTAAAGCAGTTAACTTCTAAGTGGTAAAGATGAAAGAAAAGATTTTCTTTGTGAGACAAGGTTTTGCTGTTGAATCCAGGTTGACCTCAACCTCCCAATCCCCCGCCTCAGTAGGAGTGCCGGACTTAAGGATGTGCACACTGTGTCCAGCATGGATGTCTCTAAAATCTCTTTCTTCGCTTCAACACTCTAAAACAGTGGTTCTCAATGTGTAGTTCACAGCCCCTTTGGAGGTAGAATGACAGTTTCACAGGGGTGGCCTAAGACCATTGGAAAACACAGATATTTACATTACGATTCATAACAGTAGCAAAATTACAGTTAGGAAGTAGCAACAAAAATAATTTTATGGTTGGGGTCACCACTGAAGGGCCTTAGCAGGCCCAGGCATGGCACACATGGCTCTGGTAGGCCTTGCCACCCCCCATTCCCTCTGCCTTGCAAAACTGTTTGATATTCCTAAAGATGACCACCAAGGCCTATTCCCTTAGTTTGCCGCTTCTTCCCCAAGAATGACTACCAAAGTCCACCTATCAAAGTATTGAAGTGCAGCAATCAAAAGCCCCCTTTTGGCTACCCAACTAACATGCCCAATCAAAACAAACCAACTCATCCTAACACAGGGTTTCCCTGTTCCCTCATAAACTGTCATTTGCCTATGGGCCATGTCTGTCTCCTCTCTATCCAGAGGCAGTCCTTTGTCCCTTGGGGCAAGTATCTCTTTTCCCTTGCTCCTTTTCTCTTTTCTCCTGTCTTTTTCTCTTATTTCCTGCCACTTGCCCCTGTGGGGAAAATAAATCTCCTTTGTCCTGAGAACTTGGTCTTGGTGGCTTAAGCTGACACCATCCTTTCAACCATAACATGAGGAACTGTGTCAAATGGCTGTAGCATCAGGACGGCTGAGAACCACTGTTCTAAGAAAACCAGCCTTGAGCCCAGTACTGAACCAAAAGATAAAACACACTCACCAAACTATTTTTTTATTGTCGAAATGACACATTTGCACAACTCTACCAATCCCCAAAACTTCAGAACAAGCCAGGCTTGTTATTTTGGGGTCCAATTAAAAGTTTCTATTGGAGCTGGAGAGATGGCTCAGCGGTTAAGAGCGCCGACTGCTCTTCCAGAGGTCCTGAGTTCAATTCCCAGCAACCACATGGTGGCTCACAACCATCCATTATGAGATCTGGTGCCCTCTTCTGGTGTGCAGATATACATGGAAGCAGAATGTTGTGTAATAAATAAATAAATAGATAGATAGATAGATAGATAGATAAATAAATCTTAAAAAAAAGAAAAAAGTTTCTATTGACAAGTGCTACAAAGCACAGACGAGCTCCACACAGGTGACACATCATACAGCATACAGTTTGGCATGAACATCACACCATTTAGCTCTGACTGTAGCAGGACTGCGGCATAAGGTCTGATTGCAAGGGCCAGAGTGCTTACCTCAAATTGTGGGTAGGGAGGAGTCATAGTTGAAGGTGGCCCTGAGGTAGGAGGTGGCATCCCTGAAGTGGGTGGGAACAGACCCAAGGCATTCAGATTCAATCCAGGGATCAAATGTGCTTGAAGCTGCAATGGTAAAAAGGTCCCTTAATTTTCAATCAGAAGTATGGAGGGAGTGAGCATTTATAAGTGACAGTATTCATATTGTGACCGCTTGTCTAATAAAGAAAAAACACCACACTAAGACTCCTTTTTGAACACAGCAGGCGTTCCCACAGAACTACAGGTGCTGTTCACACCTCTCAGCATCGTTATATTGAGGATTTGTCTGCCCTGCCTTGATCCTCAAAGGGCAGCAGCTCAGAGCACTTGAGACAGAAAGGCGCTCTGCATTCTGTGGGCCTTCCATGGCCACACCCTGGAGGTCTTACATCAGCTGAAATGTGAGTGAGTGAGGTGTGCTTTCTGGAGTCACAGGTACACAGAACAAGCCTCGTAAAGATCTTCATGCCTCACCCTCTAGTCTAATCCTTCAAAACTCAGGTCTCCTCTTCTTCACACTGCAAGCACACAACTAAGCACACCTTTGGGGTGGATACAGGAGCCATAAAGGGAACACTGTTCCAGTTTAATCCACCCCTCCCCTTTAACATATGTGTGTGGTGTTTTGTTTGCTTGTATATCTGTGCACCGTGTGCATGCAGTGCTCACAGAGGCCAGAAGAGGGCGTGAGATCCTCTGGAGTTGGAATTAAGGATGTTTGTGAGCTGCCCTGTGGGTGCCTGGAATCAAACCCTGATTCCCTTGGAAGAGCAGCTAAATGCTCCTAAGCACTGAGCCATCTCTCCAGCCCTAATTTTATAAGAGTTGAAAAAGGTGGAGAGTAGGACTGAACTGGAGTGTATCTATACCGTTAACAAGGCCTATGGGGGTAGATTAATTCCCAGTCAGCTATGAAACACTTAGATAAGCAGCAATCATGTAAAGATGGCAGGCTACCATGTGGGATAAAGTGACAGCATTCTAGGTTCTTCACAGTCCTTTCCCAGGTTACTGTTTCATAGGACAGGCTCAAATGAAGTCTGCTAAATCATCTCCTCATATTTAAGGAGCACCTTTTTAGAAGACAGACTTTCGAAGTGTTCCGTTGTCAGCACCATTCCACCCATTAAACAGTGGCAGGAATTTGCTTTTGTAGCCTTCACTACATTTGCCACACGAAAATTTCAATTTCCCAGGTTATATGGCCAGCACAGTAAGATTCAAACCTGGGTTTCTGCTTTGTTGAACTATTCTGCAGAGTAGGAGCTGAGGCACGCTAGGCAAGCACTCCAGCACAGACACTACTCTCATCGTCCTGAACCTGGATTATCATGTTTAAGACATGGTCCTTCTAAATCACTCAGGGTGGCCTTGAACTTGCAATCCACCCACCCCAGCCTCCCAAGTTTCTGGGCTTGCTTCACATCGCCTGGCTCTTAAGCCTGTTTTTCTAATGGTAACTTTTCCATGCACGACACTGTAACCCTAAGAAGCATGTAGAACAGGAGACAGCAGCTCTCTGATCTGGAGAAGAAAGCTGCACGTGGCAGGAAATCTAACTAACTCATCTCCCTCCAGTCCTCACATCCTTCCTGCACCAGGGCCTCAAATTAACACAGGGAAGGAGGTAATAAATAACCTTTGGGAGGCATGTACTAATCTCATTCCTCCTGCATCAAGAAGCCAAAGGCTCAAAAGCTATCTAATTTGTCAGAAATCAGAGACAGCTAAGCCCAATGCCCAGGCTTCTGTGTTACCCAGGGTATGTGGGATGGTGCAGACAACTCATTCAAATCACTTCCCACGATAAAGTGAAAGAGCAGCGCAGCAAAAGCCATCTTTTACGTCTCCATCATCAGTACTAACATTCATGGATGCGATGTCATTTTCATAGGACTCCCTGATTTTCTTCATTATCTCCTCCTCAGCCCTGGCACACGTCTCAACATTGCCTTTTACTGTAATGGTGCGCTCCGGGTTGTACAGCGTCAGCTCCTGCAACCTGTGGCGGGAAGAGGAGAAGCGACAAGGACGACAGGAGGAAGGTGGGTGAGTATCATTCAGCCCCAAATGGTACCTGAAACCAGACGACAGAGCCTGTATCTTGAGAATGTGACGGATCAAACCCCAAAGACCCAAGTCCAAGATCTGTAACAACTTCCTTCCCACTCTCTCAATGACAATGACTGGGCACACGGTTGCACTACACTCGTGTTTTAAAACACAGCTTACTCTTTTTTTTTTTTTTTAAAGGTTTTTTGTTTTTATTTAATGTTCATTATCGTGAAGGAATCAGATCCCCTGGAACTGGAGTCACAGACAGTCTCCGAGCTGCCATGTGGGTGCTGGGAATTGAACCTGGGCCCTCTAAAAGATAGGCCAGTGCTCTTAACCACCGAGCCACCTCTCCAGCCCCGTGACTTATTTCTTGACCACTTCATCTCACCCTCTAACATCGAACTGAGGAGAGTGGTCAGAAGGATGTATGATGCTCAGGATGCTCCTTGTCTGGACTGGCCAATTCTAAGCAGAACCAGCTATCTTGTGCACTTGCATTTTCTGCAGTAAGCCAGAGAAATACTTCCCAAAAGCAAATCAGCATTTGTGTGATGGAACTTAGTTTTCTACAGTATTTTCAGAATTTAGAATTTAGAATAAAGAGGCCTGAAGGAACATAAATGAAGCCATCTTGACTATTTTTCTTAATTTTTAATAAATGAATTATTTAATTAACTATTTTTTTGTTTTTTCAAGACAGGGTTTTTCTGTGTAGCCCTGGCTGCCCTGGAACTCACCCTGTAGACCAGGCTGGCCTCAAACTCACAGAGATCTGCCTGCCTCTGCCTCCCAAGTGCTGGGATTAAAGGCATGCACCATCGCCAGGTCAACTAAATTTTTTAAATGGTTCACGTTGACTCTATTTATACCCTAAACAGACAACAACATTAGGAAACTCTTTGCTTAGCCCAGGTCCTGCTGAAGCTTCAAAGCCATGAGATATTCCATCTGGGTGCACCTAAGTCTACAGTCCTCAGCAGCCTTAGAGAAAAACCAACATTTACCACAGGACGAGGGCTATGTACCTAGACTCATAGGACAGAGGACAGCAACATGACTGTCCTTTATGTTCTCAGAGTTCATTTTCACTGCTAGGAACATGACGGGGACTAACCTTGAACCAGATGGATGGGATATTATTCCTTTCCCTCATATGTGTATAAAATGTAAATCATATAATGAAGGAATGAGCTATAATGGAGTCTAAATTTCCTTAGACGATGTAAGCATTTATTTAAGCATAAGCACACTGAACCCTTACTCTCAAGCTGCCCCTATCGAGTATTTTGTATTGTATTTTTATCATTCATTTTCAGTTCATCAGCTATTTCTGGAGTCCTGTGATAGAAACCAAGGATCGTCACCCCAGAAAAAGAAAACCTTTTCCTTATTATCACAGCAGGTGTGTACCCCAGGTGTGATAGCCCATCTCTAAAATTATGCCCCTTGCCAAGAAATCTGCAGTTCCTATATACATTGAACAGGGCTGATTTGTGCAAACCGTACAGGAAACAGCTTGTGTGTGAATTCTGAGATTTCATCATGAAAGACATTACAGCTCCCAGCCCCTCTCTTTCTTAGCTCACTCCCTCTGAGAGAGGGCAGAGCTCCATGGTGAGGACCTTCAAGAGCAGCCCTGGGGACAGCCCCCATGCTGCAGTTCTGAGCTGATTGTAGGTCCCCAACCCATACAATAAGTCATGCAATCCATGTTTATTATTAAGCTGTCAAACAGTGGACAAGTTCGTAACACAGCAAAGGAAAATGAACTAGGCTCTACATTCTGACTTGAGAAATAAATGTCAAAGAACACCATGAAGACTTTGGCCAAAAAAATATGAATGTCAGGCTGGAGAGATGGCTCAGAGGTTAAGAGCACTGGCTGCTCTTCCAGAGGTCCTGAGTTCAATTCCCAGCAACCCCATGGTGGCTCACAACCATCCATTATGAGACCTGGTGCCCTCTTCTGGTGTGCAGATAATACATGAAAGCAGAATGTTGTATACAGAATTAATAAATAAAATCTTAAAAAATATATGAATGTCATGCCAAGTGTTAAGCTCTCCATGCCACCTCTTTGAGAACACACACTTCAAGATGGTAGAACAGGGCAGACTGAAGAACAGGCTCTTGGCCTGACAGGATAGACGAGAGAGATGTAAGCAAGGAACCATGCACAAAACATACAGCTTAGAAACAGGATCTGAATGCCCTGTAATTCACAAATAAGATGGCACTTACGGAGATATCGTGATTTTAGTGTCTGTATCTTGCTCAATTTTTTTAAGGTTTCTTCCTTCTTTACCAATAAGACGGCCTACGAAGTTATTGTGAGCTAGTATCTTCAGGGGGACCTCCTCTGTGCTGTAAGTAGAAAATGGTCATCAAGTCAGGGAAAGTAAACTACTCTCGGATAAAAAGACAATGTTCTTTCATTGGACATTTACTCCCTAACGACTGGCTGAGAAATGCTATGCTGCCACCAGTTTAAAGTGAGCTGGCAATGAACCCACACTCCAGCAACTCATGCAGGCCGGTGGGTAAATAATGGCAGACATTTACATTGGACTTCACCCTTTTCTTCACATCAGGGAACATCTACACTCAGTGATGGAGTCTCAGTCAAAGCAGAACACATGCACGGATCAGAGCAGTACCGTCCTAGGACAACCCTGAAAACACATCCGAAGAAAAACAGCACTAGCAGCCCAATAGCTCAGCTTTGGGGAGACTACAGCCGCAGAAAAGAGCTTTCACTCTGTATCCTGTGCGCCTCTGCTTTCTTTCTTTCTCTCTGTTTTTACGTCATATGTGAGTGTACACAGACATGTAGGTACACTCACCCCTGAGTGCACACACGCTGGCCAGAAGCCAATGTGTCACTCTCCATCTGTCCCCTGAGACAGGGCCTCTCCCTGAGTCTGGAGCTCGCTGATTTGCTAGACTGGCTGGCCCACAAACCCCAGGATCGGCTGTCTCTATGTCCTCAGCAATGGAGACACACAGATACCACCAGCACACCAGCTCTGACATGGTCTAGGGACCCAAGTTCAGGTCCTTAAGTTTACACAGCAGGCACTGTACCACTGAGCTACTTCCCAGTGCCCCTTCCAGAATTTCTAAATTACATAGCATGCTTCTCAAATGTCACTGGGGGCTTCATGATACTGGGCTGTCCTTTTATTTTCTCTATACTAAAAAACTATTACACCCATATAAAATACCTATCACAAAACATACATATATCTTTACAAAGTAAATAAAGGCAATGTGGTCCCAGGGCACCTCCTTGAGCCTTGCTCTGGGCTGTATTCAGTGAATCAATTAGCACAGAAGCCAACCTAACTTTCCTTCCTTCCTTCCTTCCTTCCTTCCTTCCTTCCTTCCTTTCTTTCCTTTTCTTTCTTTTTTCTTTTTTTTTTTGAGACAGGGTTTCTCTGTATTGCTTTGGAGCCTGTCCTGGAACTCACCAGGCTGGCCTCGAACTCACAGAGATCCACCTGCCTCTGCCTCCCAAGGGCTGGGGCTAAAGGCGTGCGCCACCACCGTCCGGCTGGGGCTGCCTTCTTCTAACTGCACTTCTCCCCACGATTGCTGCTCGTTCCATTTCCGAGTATGAATGAAAGTGAGTATTTCAGTACAAGCCTTAGTGTTTCACACCACGCCAACAGCAGCAAACACTAGCTCTTCAGGATAGCATTAATCCCCAAGAACATGTCAGAGAATCTACAAGCAAGCAGAGCCCTCTTGGCTAGTTGTCGTTACTCACAGTTTGGTGTCTTGTGCTTCCTTGTGCATAATCTCCAGGATAGACTTACAAGCTGCAGAGGCACCCTCAGGGGTCGAGAGGATTGTAATGGGCTTCTCGGCAGCCCCCGTGTTCTCCTTACGGTGGACATCGATTCTAAGGGCAGCACAAGAGGAAGAGACAGAACAGTCAGTGCATACTCACCACAAGGAGTCCTCGTCACCAACTTCTGGGAGAACGAGGACACTCACTTCATTAAAAGGAACTGGTGCTCAGCTGTGAACACCAGTACACTACAGAAGGGTCTCCATATCTAAACTCACTACAAAGTGGGAAAGGCCCTTGACCTATGGTTCTCCTGCCTGTGCCTTCGGAGTGCTGAGACCACAGACATTCACCTCCATGCCCAGTCATGCAAACCTGGGACGCTTCTTGTTATGGTGGGCAATCCCGACTGTCATCTTGATGAGGTTTAGAATCACCATGGGGCCAAATCTCCAAATGTATCTGAGTCTACAGATTGGGGAAGGCAACTCTTAATGGAGGCAGTGCCATTTGATGGATTTGGGATCCCAGCAAGTAGACATAGGAACTTTCCTCCCTCTCTGCTTCCTGACAAGATGCCTCCTGTTCCAGCCATTGTCACCACTACAATGGGCTGCTTTCCCTAGAATGAAGAGCCACCATAAGCCTTACCTTCCTTTAGTTATTTTGTTGCAGCAACAAGACACACAACTAACAGACTAAACAAGCACTGGGCTACAGCCTCAGCCCACAGACAAATTCCAATCCCAGGAGAGCTCTCATCTCAGCCCAAGCATGGACATCTTTTCATTCTGCCTAAGCTGACTGTGCCTAAGGCTTCCTTTCATATGCTCAGAGCCATCACGTACTGTCAAGAGCCTGAAATACAGAGAACTGTGCATGTCAAGAGAGCCAGATCCCGGATGGCACAGCCAAGCTGGTCCCTACTCAGACCCAGAATGTTTACCAGTCACCCTATGGCACAGTTCACTTATCTGTTTTTGTTACTGAGAAAGTCAACAACAAATGTGCTGGGAATAGAACTAAAGAGGTGGCCAAGCCTTTAATCCCAACACTCAGGAGGCAGAAGCAGGGAAATCTCTGAGCTCAAGGCCAGCCTGGCCTACAGAGTCAGGGCTACACAGAGAAACTCAGTCTCAAAAAACCAAAAGAAACAAAAAATCCCCCAAACAACAACAACAAAAACCAAGTCACCAATAAACTCAACTGATGTTTAAACCAGCTAGTAATTTATACACACACACACCCCAATTAATAAATAATGTTTTTTGTTCTAGCCCTGTAAACATTTTAAGATGCATAAAATTAAATATCAGTGAAGTAAAGGGTAATGAGGCAAACCCACATTTTTGATGGCAAACTGACAGGACCAATTGAAGGTAAAATGCTGACTAAAAAAAAATATTGATGTGGATGATGTTTGTGAGTCCTGCTTAGACTTGCTGCAGTGGTGTACGGAGATCAGAGGCAGTCGTTCCCTCCTCCTATCCCACTCTGTGAGGCAGACCCCTCTTATTTCTGCCAGCTTTGTCCTCCAGGCTGGCTGCCTCCACCTCCCGCCTCCCAGCAGGAGTGCAGGTTACAGACAAGCACCACTTCTTGCATCAGGATCAACTCAGGCTGTCAGGCTCCTCAGGCTAGGGAGCACAGCAAGCACCTGCTGAGCCACCACAAGGCCTGTCACCATCTTTGACCCACAATTCAGTAGGTGGGCTAAGATGGTACTTCTCATCCTCAACACTCAAACATTTTAGGTCAAGGTCAGTCTTTCTGTGGATCCAGAAGCAGCTGTGGTCTCTGCCTATGAGATGACAGCAGCACCCTTCACTGTACTACGACAGTCAAACCATCTCCAGACACTGCCTAATGTTCACTCGGAGAATCGACTCTGGTCAGAAATGACTGGTGTAGCACTATTCCTACTAAGAAAAAAAAAAAAAAAAAAAGACCCTGTAATTATTACAATGCTCCTTAAAATGTTAAGTAACAGCCTGTATGTACCCTGTGGTACTACAGGTGGAGTCTAGGACGATGGGTGCAAGGAGCAAGCACCATTAAGGTAACACAGCAAGTGTCCTTAATCTTAAATGAAAATATGCAATCATACCATGTGTTATTTTTTAAAGTTACAAGTTAAAAGCTGCAAATAAGAAGTCCTATATAAAGATACAACAGCCTAAAACTTTTAACGACTCTGGGTTGGCAAGAATCTAATTCATTCTTTCAAAAATTTGTGCATTTTTATACTTTTAATTAAGCATGAATTAAGTTTGCTGTTGTAAGAACGTTAACGACCTTGAGTGTGTTTTAGGGAAATCTAAACAACTACTGGGTGTTCTTTTCTCATCTCCTAGGAACTCACTGCCAGAACAGCCCTGCAACAAGCCAATAAAACTAAGGCTTGCATCTCGTTTTATTAGAATTTGCCCCAGAATTAAAACCTGTAACTTAAGGTAATGTAGAAACAGTAAGAACTGCGAACATATAATACATGAAAGTGTGTCTAGATAACAGCTTCAATCCCAGGGACCATTTTCCCAACCCATCGTAAAACCCAGTCACCATCAGCCATGTGGTCTCCCCTAACTTGTTCACAGCCCCTCCTTTGGGAAACCCCACCCTTTTACAGGGCTGAGGGCTATGAAACTCTGATTCTAAGAAGGGACTGTTGCTCTGGTGATCAACATCCTCCCCTGGGACTATTCCAGAAACAGAGGTTCTGGTAATGATTAGTTACAAGGGCAAGAATTAATTAAAAGCATGGCAGAGCTCCCCAGCAGAACCATCAGATGTGAGGAACACCCCTCTGCTTTGCCCCCATCTGTCTGCCTTAAGTAAACAGTGCAGCTTCAACCACGCTCCTTTATCTGACAGACCTCATTAGCAGCTTGCAAAAGAACTAAGCTGCTAATGCAAAGAGCAACCACATACCAAGTTCCTGAAGGTAAGGGATGGAAGGAGGCCCAACACTCCACACTTTCAGATGAAAGGCAGGTAAACTGACTCACGTCCCCGCGTCTTAAACTATATGGATTACAACCTCATATGGGCCCCATTACTCAACACGAGGGCTGTGAAAATTTCTGCAATAGTAAAGTTTACTGAACACTGTTAGATTTCAAACTTGGGACAAATGGCTGAGGTGTCTAGTTAACATATCAAAGGGGATGCTGGTTGTTAGGTTCCCACCTGTCACAGGGTACAGCTGGCCTGCCCCACCCCACCCAATCTTTTCCAACCCAGGGTGCTGGGCTGCCTTCCCTATACAATCCAATCATTTTGTTTACCCTCTGTTTGTACCTTTGGGCCTCCTGGCTGCTACAACTGGTTCCCCTCTTCTCTCCTCTCCTCTCCTGGCCCAGCTCAGTCCTGCTCACTCTGAACTCTCCCAGATGTCCCTGTCTCTGGCTATGCTCTCCCATGAATCTACAATGCTCACTACAATATCTATAATCAACCTTCTCCACTGTATCTAGGAGCACTCAGGTTTCCTTCTCTTTTCCTTTTTATTTCTTCTTCTTTTTTTTTTTCTATTTAAACACATGGTGGTCAAAATTTATTTCTAAATATCAAGTGGAATGAATGAATCTGATGTGTTTCAGGAAGCACTCAGACATGGATCATGTGATTTCACCGCAGCCTTGGTTCTGAACAAACAACATGGGAACTTTGCATTGTACCACATGAGCCCTTACACTACAGAACACTGCCTTGCCATCTCACATTCAAGATTATGTGAAGAGCAGTGTTTTAACTGTACGCCCAAAGCTTTCTGTTCTTAGTGAAACAAGATAGAGAACAACAGACCTAACATTTTCCCACCATCATTCCTCAACACACATCACACTGGCATCTCTGAATGGAAGGAACTGTGCAGGAATATTTGATTTTAGAAATTGGTGTTTGAGTTGCTGATTTGAGTTTCATTTTTAAAAAGTTAATCATTAAATAATTTTGGCTTAGGATTCAGACAGAATTTCCAACAACGTACAGCAGGGCCTAAACATATTCGTACTGTTTTGTTCTACATATTTACGTGAAGCAGCAGTGCGTGCAACACCATGCAAAGAACCAAAGCATTGATCCACTCTGCGCAACCTGAAGATGCTCCGTGTCCCCAGGTGTCAGCTACTTAGCCAAGATTTAATTCTTTATATGGCAACAAAGAAGGCACCTATCTCATTACTACCAAATCAGTTTTCAACTTTAATCAACTGCAAAATTACATGAATACCAAGAATTATTTTAAAAGATTTTTTAGATTATGCTTGACTTGAACCTTACAGAGCATTTTCTGTCACGTGTAAAATTTCTCAGGTAAAAAGGGGTCACAAGTAAAATTTAAGAAACATCAACATAGATAATGGTTCAATTGTTCTCCCCACCCACTAATTATGTATTTGGAATCATTAATGTTGCACACAGGCACCCAGCACTCAGTGTCTCTTGCTTCAAAGCAGGTGTGAGGGGCTGGAGAGATGGCTCAGCCGTTAAAGGCTAGGCTCACAACCAAAGCAGGTGTGAGCAGGGTAGGGTGTCCCAGCAGGGCTGGATGAACTTACAACCGTCACTACCATACAATTCTTTTAGGTTCTGAATGAAACGAAGTCTCCCAGTTAACTGCAGGCAAGGTGCATCAAAGAGCATGGATGCCTCAGAGGCCACGGAACACATCTAGCCACAAAGGATACACAGCTCTATGGCACCATTTCCAGAAAAAACAAAAAACAAACAAACAAAACTCAGTTTCTCTAATCTCATGAAATCTTCATTCTTACTAAATGTAAAAAGTAAAACCATCCAGTCATTTCTACAGCTGGGTCACTCTGCAGAAAGACACTGTTTTGCATACAACCTCTTCTCCCAGCAACTTCATAAGTCATCATTGTGCCCTTAGGCAATGCACGGGCTTCCTGTGCATCAGGCAGTGACCCTACACACCAGGGCTGTGGTGATAAATGACAATGGTTCCCGCCTGACTCCAGCAAAGTGAGCTCTGATGTTTGATCAGGATTTTCCAATCCCTTAAAGCCTGCCAAACAGCATTATTAAACATCCTCAAGAAAAAGCCATTCTATTAGTAATGACATCAAATGAAAATAAAAGAAGGGAGGGGGGGAGGGCAGAAAGGAAGGGAGAGCCATTCTAACTTCAGGACAAACTTAAACCAGAGGATGAATTTTTTTTTTAATTTTACTTATTTTTTTAAAATTTTACTTAGTATTAATTCTTATGTGAGTGATGTGAGTATGGATATATGCGTGCCTGAGTAAAGAAGTCAGAGGGACTGGAAAGATGGCGAGTGCACACACAGACGCACACATTAATAAATATAATTTAATTTAAAACATTTTTGATAAGTCATAAGACAACTTTCAGGAGCCTGTTTTCTCCTTCTATTGTGGGATGCAGGGATGGAATGCTGGTGGCAGTCCTGCCTGGTAATTGCTTTCAGGATGAGCTATCTTCAAACTCACTACAGAGCTAAGAATGCCCAGGAACTCCTGCCCCTCCCTCCTGAGACAGGTGTGTACCACCACACCACCCGGGGGTGGACTATTAGTCTCCACTGAAGTGAACACATGATAAAAATGCCATCTTCACACTGATGCCAAGACAAAACGGGGACTCTGTAGGCTGGCTGGGGGCGGGAGAATGACCTGTCCACTGCCTTTCCCATCACGGTGACATCAAGTACTGTTTGTTTTCCATTCATGTGAGGTTTTATACTGCCAGCCAGGCGTGATCACGTCACAAGGCTTCCCCTGCCGCATTCCCCAGCACTGTAAAGGAGAGCCCCCAACTCTCTTCAGAAGGACACCAAGTTCCCACACATCACACCCTGACACTAAACACAGAGGGAGGAAGACAACAGCAGCGTGGCCACCATTCCCACATACTCACTTGGACTGGGTCTGCTTGGTGATGTTCCGAATGGTGGCACCTTCCTTCCCTATAATGGCTCCAACAAACTGCGTGGGGACCAGCAGGCGCAGAGGCAGGTCGCAGGGCTTCTGCTTGGACACTGACCCTGGAGATGCCTGCCTGGACGAGCCCCGCTGTCCTGGACCCCGGCGTCCTCGGAGCTGCAGGGAGGGATTTTGCTGGGCAGCCGTTTCATCGGGGATGTAGGCGACCTTCAAGGTGAAGTTCTCTAACTGGAATCCATTCAGTTTGTCTAAGGCTCTGAAAATTCACAAGAGACAGTGGGTGGTGGGTGGAGCGGGAGCGGTGGCATGGTAACCTTGTCCACAGCGGCCACCCATCTCTTCCTCCCAGAGCTATCGGCGACGAAAGCTGCTGTTCCGGACAAACCCTACCACCACCACCACCACCACCACCACCACCACCACACTCCTCTATGAAGTCTGCACTTAGGGAAGGCCAACGGCTTCCAAGGCAAATAATTTCCATCTACCAGTGAGAGACAGAAACAAAAATCAAGTTAAATTCTTTTTTTAAAACAATTTTATTTTAGGTGAATTGGTGTTTTGCCTACAGTGTAGCTCTGTGTGCGGGTGCCAGATTCCCCTGGAACTGTAGCTGCAGACAGTTGTGAACTGCCATGTGGGTGCTGGGAATTGAACCCATGTCCTCTGAAAGAGCAGTCAGTGCTCTTAACCAATGAGCTATCTCTCCAGCCCCAAGTTAAATTCTTGATTCAGTTCAATCAAGAATCACTGTTGAACTGCTTGACTCATGGTGTGAGACAGTCTAACAAACAGCCGTAGAATATATACTCATTCTATCAGTTCTGTTTCTCTAGAGTTCTAATACAAACATTCACAAAAATGTAATAATAAAGTCTATTGCTTTTGTGTAATTAATACATGCTATTAAAAATATTTGCAACAACCATGGTAAACTTAAGGAAAAAAAAAGTTAGTAATGGCTTGGAAATATACCAAGGGAAGGAGCGCACAGCTCTAAAGGGGTTGAAGAATCGGTGAGCAAACAGCCCTACCAACTACAGGACACTGGTCTTACACTGGTAAGATTTCAGGATGAGCCACAACCAGAAAATAACTGCAATTCCCTCATCTGGGTAGGGTTTTGATCTCAAGAAGATGAACAAAGGGAAGAGAAGGAGGGAGGAGGCAAGGAAGCTGTTCTATCCACACACTGACTGCACTTTGTATCTGCTTGGGGAGGGCCTGAGCCTTCGCCCACCTTTTCAACTTTACTGTAACATTAATACATTTATATGGCATTGCACACATCCAGATTTTTAAAATGAAATTTCTTACTGGTGGGGATGCTTGGGGCACATGTGGAGGTCAGGGGACTTTGGAGTCAGCTCTCTCTCTCTCTCTCCACCTTTATGTAGGTTCCAAGAACCAAACACAGGCTGTCAGGCTGCACTGTAAGAAGGCATGGACCTTTACCTGCTGAGCCATCCGCATCCGCTCCAGAAACCCTGTGAGGGCCCTGCCTCAGTAACCCCTCACCTTCGCAACTGTGGAAATCTATGTAAGGACATGTAAGCGCACACACACACACACACACACACACACACACACACACACACACACACACACAATGTACCTTCTCAGGTCACCTCTCTTATTTCTACATGACATAAGCTCCATCCCGTTATAGTCCGTCTACCTTGCATACTTTTGGCGAGGAAGCTGAGCAATACTTTGGTGCAGCACATAGAGAAGACTTTAAGAGTTCATACACTCTTAACTCACACCTTCCTAACTGCAGAGCACAGCAAAATGGATGGGGTGAGGGCTCTCCCACTTTTCCCGGGCAACTCAAGCTCTTGTCAGATTCTGTGTGAACAAACTCGGAGCTCAGCTCATGCAGGTGAAGATAAAAGCATAAAGCACTCTCTCTCCCATGGCTCCATGGAGTCGTTTCTGGCTTCTAAGTCTATTTCCTGACTTGAACATCTACTTTCCAATTCTTAGATGTAAATAGGAAGATCAAAGGAGTCTTAGTACTACACAGGTCTCTGAGAAGACGGGAGGCACAGGAGAGAAGCCACGAGAGCTCATGGTGTCTTTGGACATAGACTCCGTGCTTTCCCCTCATTTTTATCTTGTCCTATATTCCCTAGCACACAAATGAACCCTTGTCCAAGATCTGCAGTTCCCAAGTCCAGCAGGGACAAGGCACACTTTCACTTTTCCCATAGCTGCTAAGTACAGCATCTCTGAGCATGCATCAGTCCTGCACATTTCACAAACGTGTGGGCGTGGCTAGCAGCTTCTGAAGCTGTAGTTGTGGTGTGCAATGTTCTATGGCTAACTTTTCTCCAGATATATCATGTCCTGGGATACTTCCCCATAATTCTATGTCAGAGGGCGTTCTCCACACAAGCACCAGAGGACTTCCTACCAATGCCTGGCGACAGGACCCTCACACACTGGTCTTTTGTTCTCTTCTCTCCCTTCCTTTTAAGCAAATGTAGACTAAGGGCTATAAAATATATTGCCCATTTCTCAAGGGAGAAAATGGAGAGGTTTTATTAATACATTTTACTATACAAAATTGAAGCTTCAACAATTATAAGGATTTAAGGTAATTTTAAGCCATTTTGAATGTCAGAAATTATTAAAGGTTTTTCCAAAAATCTCACCTAAATGAAGGGATCGCAACTCCTTTGTTATAAAATTGGGCACTGCTGTCTTCAGCAGTTAGAAGACTCTTACCATGGAATGAAGCCAGGAAAGTTACAAAAAAGTGAGACAGACACAGAGCCATCCTTCTTCATGGGGACAGACAGAGGAGAGTATACACTGCCAGATGCTTCTGTGTATTCTGGAACAATCTAAACAAAGTCGCACGTGTCCTAAGAAACAGCTCTCGACTTGGTGGAAACTATGACAGAACACTTTACTGCTCTGCTTTAAATGGTGTGCCTCTGAAGGAAGAGACTCTCCCAGGCAGGAGGAGGAGGAGGCATAAAGCTGTGGTACCATGTTAGTTCTCCCAAGCAGGGAGAAGTCAGCCCTGACATCATGTGCATCCAGCTGTGTGTGTGCCAGACCACAGCACTGTAAACGACGCCAGAACAGAGTACAGGAGTCATCTAGCTGCACAGCAATGGCTAACGCTCCTTAGTTTATGATTTTAAGTCAACGGCTGAAATCTTCCTATGCACATGGTTTGCTACTCAGCTCTGTCATGGGGTGGTGGTGATCTGCCCAGTCCATGAAAGAAAGCTGTAGTTCTTTCAGTTTTCCTCCTGTAAGACCCGAGAGGAGCAGGTTTAATAACCGTTCAACAGAACTCAGGAATCTTAGCCACCATATGTATTGCTTAGATCCTGCTTTTAATCGGTTGCTATTTGAAATCATTCAGAAGATGCTGAAGGGGCCATCAAGATGGCTCAGTGGGTAAAGGTGTTTGTGACTTACTAGCCCAAGACTGAAGACCTGGGTTTGATTCCAGTGGAAGACAGAATCAACCCTGGAATTTTTCCTGAGTTCCCCACAATCACAGGCTCGCCCGTACCCACATACACCTGCACACCTGCACAGAAAGTAAGAAATTTAACTTTAAAATAATAAAAATGTGTTTGAGAATTTTTCTGGTTTATAACAACTAATTGTATTAAGTTTATTGGGGTAACAAAAAAGTCCTCTCTAGAATAGGAAATTCAGCGTAAGGACCAATGGGAGGGAGAAGAATAAAGAAATGATAACCAAGCCGGGTAGTGGTGGCACACACCTTTAATCCCAGCACTGGGGGTGGGGTGGGGGGGAAGGGGCAGAGGCAGACGGATCTCTGTGAGTTCGAGACCAGCCTGGTCCACAAGAGCTAGTTCCAGGACAGCCAAGGCTACACAGAGAAACCCTGTCTCTAACCTCCCCCTCCCCCCCAAAAGAAAGAGAGAGAGAGAGAGAGAGAGAGAGAGAGAGAGAGAGAGAGAGGGAAATGATAACCAGAAGTTAAACTTATCCCCACACAGCAATCTGAATGGCAAAGTGGATGGCTTGTAGCTAGCATTCTCATCTAGCTTGACTAATAGGTAACCATTCTACCCAGGAAGACGATTTGCTGCCCCACATATACACTAAAGATAAGACTGATGGGCTCTTTCAGTGTCTTGTCTTGTGCCTACAAAGTACATGCTCTTCCACAGAGAGATGCCAGCATCCATTTCTCCCTTAGCGCTGCCATCTGAGGTGTGTACTAACAAGACACAGTTTAACGACCTCTGCAGTTCTCTCCTTGTACCATGACAGTTTCAAGGCTTCCAACAAAACTCATGGTATTTGCAGGGGGAACCTTTGGGGGGGTGAATGCAGATGAATAAGGGGACAAGGTAGATCCCTAATCCAACAGAACTGTGGATTCATCAGAAGAGGTGAGACCTGAGCTGGGATGGCCAGCTTTGCCACGAGGTTCTGCATCGCCTCAGTACTCTACAAGGTCCCTACAAGCAGCAGCAGCAGCAGCAACAACAACAACAAAACAAAACAAACAATAACAACAACAACAAAAAAAAACACCAAAAAATTCCTCGTCACACATAGGCACTCAATCTTGGCTTTCCTAGAGGTTCATATAAGCCTTTTTGCCTGTTGTGGCTTCAGTGGCAGCCACAGGGAAAAGGGAGGCATACCAAGAATTAGAGGTGATAATTGAGCACAAACTACCAAAATCCTAGAAATACCATTGCATGGATGCATCTTAATTACGGACAAAGCACCATCACTTACCTACAAAGGGCTCCAAGACTAAACTGTTTCTAAAACAAAAACAAAAACCAATACCGAGGGCTCAAAAGTCAGTTAGTCAATACAGTGCTTGCCATGGAAGCATGAGGACCTGCATTTGATTCCCAGGCCCCACATAAAAGGCCATGAACGGTAGCACACACTTGCAATCTCAGCCCAGGGGAAACAGACAGGTGGATCCTCGGGGCTCAGTGAGTTCCAGTTCCCAGCAAGAGACTGTGTGTCCAAAAGACAAGACGGGGGCCAGTGAGATGGCTCAGCCAGTAAAGGCACCAGCTGCCAAGGCTGATAATCTAAGACCTGGACCCAGGACTCAGAGGGTGGAGAGTCGGAACCGATTCTCAGAAGTTGTCCAGACCCCCATACATATACCATAGCATGTGCATGCATGTATACATGCAAATAACTAAACATAACTTACAAAGAAAAAAACCACAGAACAGTAGAGTAAAACTAAATTTGAAAGCTATAATATATATAGACTCCATAGGTGGAAAATCTGTTTCTGAATGACATGAAATTTGTTTATCCTGTTGCATGGCCTATTTCTTTCATTTCTTCTGATGTTTTTGATTTGTTTTTACTGAGACAGGGTCTGGTTACATAGCTTGGACCAGTCTGGAACGAATAACCCTCTTGCATCACTCTTCTGCCCTTCTTTTCCCGAAATTCTACTCACAGAATTTTTAAAGTCTGAAAGGGATTTTCCTCCTCATAGCAATCAGCCAAGTTACTTCAAACACTTGTGATGTTAACTTCATGAGCTACAGAGCATTCTGTAAGAATGGACTCAAAGCTCTTGACAATTCTGGGGTTTAGTTTTAGTTTGAGACAGGGTCTCATGTAGACTGGCTTCCCACTTGCTTTGTAGCAAGGATGACCTGTTGGGATTACATGTATGTACAACCACATCAATTTATACAGTGCTGGGACTCAAACCCAAGCCCTCTACCAACTGGGCTACATCCCTTTGCCTGGGCTGTGCTTTCTGATAAAAACAGAAATAAGAATCTAAGCAAAGCTGGGTGTAAGGTCCAAATGCCTACACACTTAGTAGGTTCACTTTCACACACACACCCTCAGAGAGCAGCATGTGAGAATTTTTATGTTGACTTCCTGAGAGAGGAGAGCCAGAGTCAGCAGTGTCTCTAGTACAGAACCTCTCTTTTACAACTTCTAAACTTTTACTGCATTACATAGTAATACAAGATTTAAGCTTAAAATAACATGTATTTCTGAAACGTGTGACTGACTTTTCTCAGCCACAAGATGGCAAGAAATTTCGAGGGTAGAATCTGTCTTAGTCACAGCTGTGTCAGACGAATCCTCGACGGTGAGAAGCACAGTGCACTGAGGAGCAGCAATGGACATGTTAAGAAATGCACACTCCCTGCCCCAAGACAGGGTCTCTCTGTGTAGCCCTGGCTGTCCTCAGAGTCACAGAGGACATCTGCCTGCCTCTGTCTCCTAAGTGCTAGGACTAAAGTTGTGCGCCACCACACCTGACTTTCAGATGGTAGAATGTTTAAAGGTTTTCAAAAGAAGGCAAAGAAATAAGGCCACCAGAACAGGCATTCAGCAATCTCCCAAAATGCTGGAGTTTATCTTGTATTCTCCATCCAGCAGGAATCCGGCTCTACCAGGCACTCCTATGATGGCTGTAAAGATGGGACACTCTCACAGTGGCAAGATTTCACAAAGCCCTATCCCGGGAGAACATGGAGCATTAGACATACAAACAAATGGATTCAAGCTCTGTGAAGATCACACAACTGGAAAAGTAATTCTGGGGCTGAAAGGATGGTCAGCAGGTAAAGGTGTTTTCTGGGCAAGTCTGATGACCTAAGTTCAATGCCCAGAACACACATATCAGCGAAAAGAGAGAACCAACTTTATAGTCATTCTCTGAGCTCTCCGTGATCACTGAGGTAACCCTCACCCCACATACCCCTAATGATTTTTTTTTGTTGTTTTTTTTGTTTTTTTGTTTTTCGAGACAGGGTTTCTCTGTGTAGCTTTGGAGCCTATCCTGGCACTCGCTATGGAGACCAGGCTGGCCTCGAACTTACAGAGATCCGCCTGCCTCTGCCTCCCGAGTGGGGGGATTAAAGCATGTGCCACCAACGCCCGGCCCCCCTAATGATTTTTTAAATAAATGTTTATCCTGTGGATACACTCATACATACACATAAAAATAATATCTACAAAACTGATTTTTTTCCCCCTGAGAAAGGATTTCTCTGTGGCTTTTGGAGCCTGTCCTGGAACTAGCTCTTGTAGACCAGGCTGGTCTCGAACTCACAGAGATTTGCCTGCCACTGGCTCCTGAGTGCAGGAATTAAAGGCGTGCACCACCACCGCCCGGCTAACAAAACTGATCTTCTAACGGTTCATAACTGGGGGGGGGGGGGACACGACTGGATTTAAGTATTCAATTTGGATATAGTTAATGAGATCATTACACATCCCTGTCATCACTTTCTATGCATGTACAGAAATATATTTACAGAGGCACATTTAAATATTTAAAGCAGTTGTTTTGGTGAAAGAAGAGAGAAAACCATGTGTATCTGTCTTGTGTGTTGGGGTGCATAAAAATGGCTTCAATTCATCTTGACTTAAGGTCAGAGAGTTCAAAACTATCCTTACTCTTCCAAAGATAAAGTCATAAGCCCTAAAGGTCTTAGGCATGGGTGTCTTATCTAAATAACTATTGCCTTGGTCTAAGGTGTGGTTACTCTTAACCCTCAAGGTCAGACAATGAGAGTTTTAGTCTAAGGGACCATCTCTGGGAGGTCAGCACTACACACATCTTTACACCTTCGACAGCCTGAGCCAAAGATTATCATCAAATTTAAGAGTCCCACTGTGTCATACAAATAACCATCTTCCATCTTCCTCCTTGGCTTCTTTTTCCTTTCCTAGTAATGCCATGACTGTTGCCTTTTGAGGAGCTGAATTTCCACTTAAAAAAAAAAAAAAACAAACTGGACTGTGTTGATTTAACTTTTTGAAAGCTTTTAAGATTTATTGTTTCATTTGACTGCATGCTCGGAGTCACTGGAGGTGTGCATCCTCCTACAACCAGAGTTATAGAAGGTGGGAGCTGCCCCAGGTGGTGCTGGGATTTGAATCCAGTCTTCAGTGCACTGCTGAGTCATCTCTCTAGCCCAGAAAGTTATTATTTTAAAACATGGTATTGTTGGCCGGGCGTTGGTGGCGCACCCTTTAATCCCAGCACTCGGGAGGCAGAGGCAGGCAGATGGATCTCTGTGAGTTCGAGACCAGCCTGGTCTACAAGAGCTAGTTCCAGGACAGCCTCCAAAGCCACAGAGAAACCCTGTCTGGAAAAACCAAAACCAAAAAACAAAAACCATGGTATTGCATTACATAGGATATTCTCACTCCAGTCTATTCTCCCCTGTATGCCACTGTCCTTATCCTTTCTTACTCCTCTTACTCCTCGTTAGTTTCCTGGGGTCCCACAGTGACATTTAATTCAGGTTCACATCAAGTATGCACACACATCTTATATTTAAAATCTAGGAAGCATAAATGAAAGGTAACATTCATCTTTCTCAGACTGGCTTAATTCCCTTTGGATGATCTCTAGATGCACCCAATTTCCTGTAAATCATGTAACTTCATTGTTTTATGGCTGTAAAAATTCCCAGTGTATATATACCCCACTCCTTCTTTGTGCATTCCTCTGTTGTGGGATACCTCAGCATGTGCCATATTCTAGACACGTAAATAACACTGGAATAAACATTATGTACAAGTGAGAGGCTCACCTGGACAGATAACCAAAGGACTCCAGAGCTATGCAAGACCTCCACATTGATCACCATAGTGGCTGAACTGGTTTCTATTTCCACCACCAATACATAAGGCTTCCCTTCTGCCCACATCCTCACCAACATTTGACTATTATGGCTGAGGGAAATGGGATTCCAATGTAGTAGGTTTATCTTACATTACTAGCAAGGTTGAACTCTTTTTTTTTCATGTTTATTGGTTATCTTTTGAGAGAGGTCCATTCATTTTATTGGGTCATTTATTGACTGGATTGTCTGTTTTTTTCTTCAGTCTTTTATTTTGATGTATATTCAAGATGTTAATCCTCTGTCAAATGTGTGAATGTGTGGCCAGCAAAGATTTCGTGCCCTTTGGTAGGCTGTCTCTTCACTTGATTATTTATTGCCTTCACCGTTGTAAAGGTTTTATGTTTCGTGAGGTTCCTATTTGTTAACTGCTAATACGGTTTCCCCTTTCAGTAGTGACACCTCCAGCATTATTCTGTGTTCAGGATTATTTATGTCACCCAGGGTCTTTTGTGGTTCCATATGCTATGACATGGACTGCATTAAATTTGGGGATTTCTTTTGGTAGCATAACCAGTTTCACAGTATTAACTCATGTGTCTACCAGCATGTGTAGTCTTTCCATCTTCTAGTCTCAAGTTCTTCAAATGTTTTAAGTTTTTCATTATAGAAGATTCTGGTTTTTGCTTCCATGGTTAGGTTTATTCAAAAGTAATTTATTTACTTATTTATTTATTGGCTTGCAGATGGGATTATTGCCCTGATTTCTTCCTCACTAAGTGTGTCATCGGAAGGCTACTGATTCTTTTTAATGTTAATTTGTACCCTGATACTTCGCTCAAAGTGGTGGTTGGCTTTAAGGGCTTTCTGAGGGAATCTTAAGCATTTAGAATAACAGCATCTGCCAGTGAGGATAGCCAGACTTCCCTTTTGATTAGTGACCCTTTTGCTTCTCTGTTGTTTGAGTGCTCCAGGAAAGACTTCAAGCACTGTATGGAGCAAGAGTGGAGAGGCCAGAGCTCTTGGTCATGGTTTTAGTGGAAATACTTGGAGGTTTTCTCCATTTAATCTGAGAGTGGTTACAGGTTTGCTGTAATATCCTTTATTAAACTGAGATGTATTCCTTCTAGTCCTAGTGTCTTTAGGGATTCTCTCATGAAGAGATGTTGGATGTCTGTTAAAAGCCTTTTCTGAGCCAGGTGGTGGTGGCACATGCCTTTAATCCTGGCACTTGGGAGGCAGAGGCAAGAAGATCTCTGTAAATTCAAGGCCAGCCTGGTCTACAGAGCAAGTTCCAGGACAGTCAGAATGCTGAGAGCTGTGCAGCCTAGTCTCAAATCAATGTATGAATGAATGCCTGTCCTACAGAGCTCTGCAAGGCAAGGCCTGTGGAGATGGTCTCTTACTTGGCAAGAACCAGTGGACCACAAGGCAGTACAGGACTTTGCTGAATTTGTGTGGCTTGCAGGCTCTTTTCTATTTCATTATATTGCAGATTCCAGTTCTGGAAAGGAGAGTAAGGCATGCATACATAGAACAGAGGGAAAGCTCCAGGAATACACACAGTGGCAACTGTTGAGAGTAAGTTCCCTGGACACCAAGCATGCAGAGTCAATGGTAGGATCTGGTATGCTCCAAGAGGGAAAAACGCAATGCAAACTGTAGGATGGATACATCCATCTTTATCATACATAGGAGCTTATATTGGTGTGAGGATGATATGGTGTGATGGGGAAAGAGCGCCTTACCAAAGCCTGCCTTTTATAGACACACTAAGACAGGGGACTCTCTTGTGGAAAGGGAACTATGTAAAAATGTATCTTGCAGACATGAAAGAATTGTCTGGGTTTGAATATTGTTGTCCTTAAAGCACTGTGCCTATGTCTATTACTTTTTAACTTTGTAGCCCTAAGTAGCTACCAGCTGACATAAGTGCTGGAGAACAGGATGTTATTTAGTTAAGCCTGCAAAAATGCTGAACCCTGTGTCCAGAATAAGGTTATGCAGGGGGTGGAAAAGTGTATTTGGGGAAACTTAAATGGGAACAATAGGGACTTTTATAATGATTATTAAGTATTCCTTAAAAGTCAAAAATAGAAGCTAATAGTAAAAACTGTACATAAGCTGGGCTGTGGTGGCGCACACCTTTAATCCCTGCACTCGGGAGGCAGAGTCAAGGGAATCTCTGAGTTTGAGACCTGCCTGGTCTACAAGAGCTAATTCCAGAACAGCCTCCAAAGCCACAGAGAAACCCTATCTCAAAAAAACAAAACAAACAAACAAAAAACTGTTCATGTAAGCCTTGCAAAAGCAAACTAATCCAAACAAAACTAAACAAAAAACTTTGTTAAAGTATAAATAAAAATGGCTCAAGCTAATTGGGACCACTTGAGTGGAATCCACCTGGTGGTCAGAATCTGTGCCGATGTCCCCTCCCTGTCTCAGGATCCGAACCTGAGCTGAGGCTGAACCCTGGCAAAAAAGCCTTTTCTGCAGGTATGAAAACTGTTTAATGACTTCTGTCTGTGAGGCTATTTATGTATACAGTTATTGACTTGCACATGTTGAAGCATTGACACATCTGGAATGAAGTCAAGCTGATCATGGTGAAATATCTTTATGATACATCACTTAATTCATTTTCTAAGTACTCTATTGAGAAATTCTACGTTCATCTACATCTACGTTCATCTACATCTACGTTCATCAGAAGGAATTGCTTATAACTTTCTCTTGTTGTTGTCTCTTTATCTAGTTTTGGTATACAGTAAGTACTGGCTTGATAAAGAGTCTGGCAGTTTTCCTATATTTTCTAGTTTATGGACTGGGTTGTGGAGCATTGGTATTCTTCAAATAGCTGATAGAATTTAGCATGGACCCATCTGGGCCTGAACGTTTTTTTTTTAGCTGGGGACTTCTTATTAGGGTTTCAGTCTCATTGCTTATTGCATATCTACTTGAAATTTTTATGCTTAGTTTAATTCTGTTAGGTCATAAGCATCTAGACATTATTCATTTCTTTTAGATTTTTCCAATTTAGTGGAATATATTTTTTAAGGTAAATTCTAATGGTTTTCTGAATTTCAATGGTTATCTGGTATAATGTCCCCTTTTCAAATAAGTCGATTTGGATTCTCTCTCTTTTCCTTAGTTTGGCTAAGGATCTGTCAACTTTGTTTATCTTTACAAAGAGCCAACTATGTTTTGATACTTTGTATTATTTTTTTCAGTCCCATATCAATAATTTCTGCCCTAATCTTAATTACTTCTTTCCATCTGATGGGGGCAGTAGGAAAAGTAAACAGAAAGGAAAACTTGGGGAGAGAGAAGTTTTGACAAAGTTATAATGAAAAGAGTGACAAAGAAATATAACCACTGGGTGGTGGTGGCCTTTAATCCCAGCACTTAGGAGGCCAAGGCAGGTGGATCTCTGTGAGTTTGAGGCCAGCCTGGTTTACAGTGTAAGTTCCAGAACAGGCTCCTAAGCTACACAGAGAAACCCTGTCTTGAAAAACAAAAACAAAAAACAAAACACACACAAAAAGGAAGAAATGTAACAAATCAGACAACCTGGAAAAGCCCCAGCTCTCAGGACACTGAGACACGGAGGCCCTACAAACCATGATGTGTGCCTTCTTTGGAAATGTCTGTCAAAGGGAAAATGAAAAAGAAAATAGACAAGAAGGAGGAGAAGAAGGAAAATAGAAGAGAAAAAGTGCAAAGATGGTAACAAATCAGGGCAGAGCTGGCTTGCAAAACCAATAGGAGTATTAACAAAGGAGCAACCAATGTCAGGAGAGAGAGAGTGATGAGGGCAAGTCCAAGTACAGTCTTCTTCGCTGTTGCAGTGTTTCTGTGCTCCTTCCCCAGCTCCCAGATGCCATTCACGCTTCTGGGCAGATCTTTGCAAGCTCAGATCACAGATGATGCTGCCAGCAGGGGTGGTCCTCCATTGGTTAAATCACAGCTCTGGGCAAGTTCTTCAGGGAGCGGGTGGGCTGTGAATGCTGTTCTTGCTCCTAGCAGAGCCTTGCCAAGGGTCATTTTCCTGTCATTCTGGGTAAGGCTGGGGGACAAATGCTAGCCCTAAACCTTCAAAGTCATCTCCAAGCTCCCAGTCACCCACCTGGATGGCTGTGCTGCAGGTCTTTCACCAGCTGACTGGAAATGGCAGGTCATGCCCCCTCAAGTCCTTCCTGACAGCTGGTAGATATTCTGGAACCTGAGTCTGTGACCCTGCAGACTGTCTTTGATCAGCTTCTCCCTGGCTGAACAATGTTTAGTTCTGATACAAAGTTCATCCCCTTAAGTCTAGAGGCAATCTGCCTGCTTGCTTTGGGGCCTTCAAGCCACCCACTTGGCAGGGGTCTTTTAAAAAAATCTTTCTCCAGCTAAGGAGCAACTGGCTAGACTGTGCCAGCAAACAGGGCTCCCATGGGTTGCCAGAAGTCTCCTAGTACAGATAGGCAGGCAGCACTCAGTGTAGGTGTGCTTCAAGATCTGCACAGGACTCCTTCCCTCCATGCAGAGGCTATCCCTCAAGTTCAACCTGAATTCTCAATGTTAAACATCATTTCCCATCTCCCTTTTAGGACTTATGGATGGCCAAAGTGGTCCTTGCAACTCTCCCACAGAAAGGACCAGTCCATTTGTTCCTGCCGCCTGTCTGGAGGTAGGTGAGACTTCCAGCCCCAGCGCTGGCTACTGGGTATTACTTTGTACCATCCCTCTACTCATGTCCTAGGCAGAGATACCTAAGGCAGTTCCTGTGGGTCCCTTATTTTCTTTCCCAATGCCTACAAAATGACCATGGGTTAGTTTGAAAAGCTGTTAGCTGAAAGGTGTACTGGTTCAGTGTCTGCTCACTCTTAGTGAGCTCGGTAATCATGACTGACTTCAGGGTGGAAAATGCCAAGACTGAACTGCTGTTAGTTTAACACAGAGTCCACTTACCAGCTGCAGATAAAGCAGTGCTAAAGCACCAAAGGAGAATTAAGGAGGCAAATTACACAATCTGGAAAAAATATTCAGGCCCAAGGCTTTTTGCAAATAGGGTGTAGTTTTATCTCCATACATCACTCACTCTGCAAGTGGTATTAAAGGTAAATTAAAAGTGGAACAAACCTTAAATCCATGCAGAATCCCACTAGTCATACAGATTTTAAAAAGGCATAACTGCAGAACCAAATGTACAAAATAAAGTCTCCTTTTGTGGCCCACCAGCCCTACGTCAATTTAAAACAGCACACAACATAAGTGACTGTACCCAACCTAGTTGTTACAGACAGACAAGGAGTTTCCAACTGCTTACTGTCTAGCTTGGTCCTTACTGGAGTAGGTTACATTTACAACTGCAGTTTCCGAGTCCGTGTTCACTAGGAGAAGAGAGAAAGAGAATCGGTTAGTTTTCCTTCTGCTTCGTTCCTTTTATAAATTTGAAAGCAATTCAGAAGACAGGTACCTTGCTCACAGCTCTCCACCACTCCATACTGGACTAGTAAACTATCCAGCACCTAGCAGGAGGGGAAGAGAAAATCATTAAGTTTTGAGTTTCCCAAGTTATTAACCAGGGCAGGAATATATGTTCTCAAATCACAAGTAATCATGAGAGATAAGAGTCAAAGAACTTCCCGGGACTTTGCACCACAGAACCACAAGGATCACTCCACTGCTGCTCTCTGTTGCCTATGCCTGTTCCTGGATTTCAGCTCTTTGCTGGTGGGTTCCTGCTGCCCTCAGCATATCCACTCTCCAGGCGGAAGGCAAGTTGCTCATTAATTCTCATACACAAATGCATCCTATATCTCACTTGCTCCACGTATTCAAAGTGATAAGACAAGCCTACATTAAAGAGTTTTATCTGCAAGATGATCCTTTTCAAAAACAAAAACTTCCCTTTTTTTTAGCACTACTGGTTCTAGCAAGACAAGATCAGCATGAGGCACACACAGCAACTGAAAAGCAGCACACGTGAAGTAGCTGTCAGCGTGCAGGCTCTTAGGAAAGGTGTGAGCATTTCTAGATCGAAACAAGAGTGGAAAATGTAAACACAACGCTGTTTTCCTCTCTCTGAGCTGTAGCCTATCCTGACGGAGAAGTTATTGAAACGTTAACTATAGGTTCATTGTAACAAGAACCGCCATGGCTGCATCTCGTCATACAAGACAACTTCAGCTTGCCCTCTGCTTCCAAGGTTTCCCCCCTTGAAATGTTAAGTCAGTTCCAGTGTATTTACAGCAAATGGCTTATTAATTTAATTTTCAACATATGAAAGGCAGTAAGTAGTTCCTGAAGATGCTCTTGGACTCTGGACACAGTAAACTGTTAAGAAGCAGGCTACATTTAAAGGCAATTCCCTGCTTCATCGTGAGTCTTAAGCTCCTCCTTCAAAGGATACCACACCTCGGTGCATCTTTTAAGCTTCTGCCGACTAGTTGACTGGGAACATGCTGTCTTCCAGGAAGGTTGACTCCTAACTTGTTAACAGACTGTTTTCCTTTCTTGTGAGACAGACGCTCACATAATGTGGGCTGGCCTCCAACTCACTGTGAAGCTGTAACTTGGACATGCTGTAAGCTGAGGTACAGGCGTGGTTGGAGAGGAGGGGAGCGGGCAGTAAGGGATAATTACCCATTTAATATGTTTACTTAATTATTCTTCGTTCTTCCTAAAAGCAATTTGCTCAGTAATTAAATATATTAGCTTTCAGCTTCGCTTTTGCCACCTCAACTTTATTACTCCAGAGACAGATCTAAGCCCTGCAGCCTGCAGACTGCAGATAGTGAGGGTGAAACCTAACGATAAATAAGCCAGTGGAGCCAATGCTCTCCCAGGGCTCTGCTGGCAGGAGAGTCAAGACTTCCAACTGAACTCGGTATGATGTTCATATACGCATGCATGCATACAGAATGCACACACACAAATGCGTGTGTATGCACAAGTAAAATTTGAAGTTTAGGAAATGTATAGCAAAAGTTTACTGCATATTATTTACAACAGGGTTAACATTCAAAACAGAACTTCTGAACACTTAAACTGTTGGGGGGTTTTGTCCTTTTTTGTAATTTTTTATATTTTATTTATGTCTTCTGCCTGCATGCAAGCAAGGGCACCAGATCTCATTCAAGGTGGCTGTGAGCCACCATGTGGTTGCTGGGAATTGAACTCAGGACCTCTGGAAGAACAGTCAGTGCTCTTAAACGCTGAGCCATCCATCTCTCCAGCCCTTTTTTTTTGTCCTTAAAGACAGGGTTTCTTTGTCTATGTGGCTGTCCTAGAACTAGCTTTGTGGACCAGGCTGGTCTCAAACTCACAGAGATCCACCTGCCTCTGCCTCCTGAGCACTGGGATTAAAGGTGTGCGCCACCACCACCTGATTTACTTAAACATATATTAGGCTCAAGAATAAGCAAATGCTGGGCAGTGGTGGTGCACGCCTTTAACCCTAGCACTCGGGAGGCAGAGGCAGGCAGATCTCTGTGAGTTTGAGACCAGCCTGGTCTACAAAGCAAGTTCTAGGACAGCCAGGGCTACAGAGAAACCCTATCTCAACAAACAAGTAAATATTTCTAAAAAATTAAATAAAATCCTCACAAATGAAATGGGGTGGTATCTGATTATGGTTTTTCAGGTCAACAATCACTCTCCCAGAGCACAAGGATCCCCTACTAAGTCTGACATTTTGGCTCATCCTACATTAAGCAGAAGATGTGTGTGCTCCTATCACCAGCCACATGTACCCCCAAGCCCTGGTTCTTACTTCTTAGCTCATTCAATCTTGTTGAATGTCCCTTCCCCGTCCCCTCAAATCCCTTACATATTTCTAGCATTTCCATAACCCTCTCACAAACCAGAATCCATACTTAAATGAATTTATATCACTCAAGCTGGATTAGAAACATTTCTCCAAGCTTAGTGAAGTTTAAACCCAACTGAAGCAGAAAGAGTATCAAAGCATATCTTGGTGGAGATTCTTCCTCTTAGGACTGAAGACCACCCCAATGCGAAGGACCTCTGATTCACGTTGTTCACCCGAAAGCACAAACAGCAAAGGAAGAGTTAGATGGCAATGCAAAGGTTACTGCTTTCCTGAGCACGGTGGTAAAGAGTCAGGGCATTCACAACAGCTAGAGCAGAGACTACCTCAACATCTATCAACAGTGAGGGAAGAAAATACAGCATTCTCCTACAAAGAACTGCCTTGAAAATACTCTGCCAAACAACTGAAGCCAGGCACTGTCTGATTCCACGGCATGAATGTCTAGAATAGCAAATTCCATACAGGAGGAAGGCAGACAACTGGTTTCTTGAAGATGGGGAGGAGGGGAATGGCAGTGACAGCTGGAGGCTCTTTCTGGGGTTATGAAATCCACTGTGACACACTAAAAACCACTGCACTGTGCACAGACGATGGACTGCAGAGGACATGAACTCCAAACTCAAAGCTGTTGAGTATTACTCAAGTTCAGCAAATAACACAAAATGTGATATATTTTGATAGTCTTCATTGTTGTGTAACAGTTTCCTCTGAGACGAAAACATTCCATCAGGGAGGGAGCTCCTTAAGCACAGGAGGATAAACAACTCAAAATAGTCTAAGGAAGTCCCTGAAACTGGCCAGATTCTCTAGGCCCCTCTCTGCCACGGTAAACAAGAAAAATCTCAGAGGCAGGAGAGCTGAGCGGCAAACATGGCTCTGAGACCAGACCAGCTACCTGAAGAAGCAGAAACCAGCCAAGCGGTCTCAAAGGCGTTTAGACCAACTGAGACACCTAGACAGGACACTCTCCAACCTGCTGAGCTGCCTGCAGGTTGTGCAATGAGCTACAGGTCCACAACTTGGTGAGCTGTCACCCATTCTAGGGTGGGCTTTGGTGATACGGCTGTCTTTGAGTCATTTCTGCTCCTGTGACTGACTGACCCATATTCCTGTAAGCAGCCTGAATAAAGCTCACTGGTTCACTAAGCTGGTCTCTGGTGGTATCTATTCTTTGCTTTGTCATGGATTCCCTCTGAGGTAAGTAGATGTGTACTTGTGTCTCCCCAGGAAAGTTTTCACACAACATGCCAACACTCATAAAACCATCACAATCATCAAGAGAGCAGTTTCCTCGTGTGTCTCTTCAGCTTAGTAGTGGCATTTGTTCTTATCCACCCACTACTATTTCAATAGACAGCTGAAAATACCCATGTAGCTCTAGCTTGCTCTGCTGCCCCAGCCTCAGCAATACCAAAACCTTCTCCTGTGTCCCTGCTGCTTTCACACCAGCTCCCGAACCATGAGCCCACTATGCTTGCCTCCACTCCAACTCTGCCTGCCTGCCAGAAGCTACATAACCCTGAAGGGTTTTCAAATAACGGATGTGTGCTGTCCATACTCATACTCCAACATGGCTACACACACACACACACACACACACACACACACACACAATCCTAACATATATGCTCCTGTCATATTTTCAAGACTGAGTGGTAAAGTCTCTCTCTCTCTCTCTCTCTCTCTCTCTCTCTCTCTCTCTCTCTCTGTGTGTGTGTGTGTGTTTGTCTGTCCCTCATTCACAACAACTGATCCTTGAAATGAAAGCAGTATCATTTTATCATCTCTTTCCTTTATCTTTACTCACGAACTATACAAGCAATTACTTTTTAAAGATTTATTTATTATGTATACAGTGTTCTGCTTGCCATGTATATCGTATGCCAGAAGAGGGCACAAGATCTCATTACGGATGGTTGTGAGCCACCATGTGGTTGCTGGGAATTGAACTCAGGACCTCTGGAACGGAGCCAGTGCTCCTAATCCCCGAGCCATCTCTCCAGCTCTGATATACAAGCAATTATTACCCTTGATGATGTTGATATCAGGCGTGTGACAAAATCTACTCGTCACATCACACCAGATGCTAAAGCTGGAAGGTAATTCCTGATGCATACATTTGGCCTCTTTGCGTTCCATGCTAACCCTGTCTTTAGCTTTTCACTTGGTGAAGGGACAATGCTGGGCATGACTGTCTCCATGCCAATCCGTATCTGGGCGTTCTCCTTCATCTCTTCCACAAAGATGTGCTGACCTCTAGGGCTGTGAGACGAGCTCATGGCTTACAGTTTTGCTTAGTCCATGCCTAGCTAAGTGAGAAAGCCTGAAATAGATTAAAAGGAAGACACAAAATAGTGTTTGTGTCAACTGTGGTGGCACACCGCTATAGCCCAAGGGCTCAGGAGGCTGAGGCAAGAGAACTGCCAAGAGCTTAAGGCCAAACTACACTATGTAAAAAGCCTGTCTTTAAAAAATAGGTTTTTGGAGGCAAGTGGATCACTGTAGTTTGAGGCTAGCCTGGTCTACAGAGCAAATTCTAGGACAGCCATGGCTGTTACATAGAAAAACCCTGTCTCAAAAGAACCAAAAAAAAAAAAAAAAAAAAAAGCTCGGCATTGGTGGCACACACCTTTAATCCCAGCACTCAGAGGCAGAGGCAGGCAGATCTCAATGAGTTTGAGGCCAGCCTTGTCTACAGAGCGAGTTCCAGGACAGCATCCAAAGCAATACCAAGAAACCCTGTCTCAGAAAACAAAAAAGTTTTTTTTGTCCTGAGTGCAAAGAAAGCTAATCTTTGGTTCATTCCAAGTCCACAGTTGTTTAAACTAACAGGCATACTTGTTACAGACTCTCACAACAGCACAGCACGAGGTCATCCTCAGTAACCCCTCTGCTGTGAAACTGAAGTACAACTCAAAAGGCTGGGGCACCAAGCACACCTATCACCTGGCAACCTTCTGACACTGAAACCAGTTTCAGACAGACATGGATTATTCCCCATGTCAAACAAGATGGGAACTGCTTCCTTCAGGTGCACCCGTCATTTCCTCAGGAAAGGACCAGGACCTTTGTTTTTGGCCCCCTCCTCACCCTCACACCGTGTGTTTCTTTGTTCCGAATCTCTGTGAAAAGACTAGCTATGTGACAAAAGGCTGCAGCTGCCAGGAACCATTTCTAGTAAATACCTACCCAAATCAAACAGAATAAAGGTGTTGCCTTATTATTTCCCTAAAATATCACCAACACAACACTTTGGATAAGAGTCATACCATTGCCTTACAGCATGTCTAAGGACAGCTTCCAGGTCAAGGGGGCTTGAACTCACAGACCACTAGCTGCCCAGGCATCTCCATTACTAGGAAAGCCCTCCTGGGCTCACACAGACGGTCCAGTGTGGAGTCATTAGAGCAAAGGCATGCCATGTGGAAGCTAACTTTCAATACTTAGACCCTCTAACCAGGTGAGGAGGTGGCACTTTAGCTTTCAGTCATGTGATTAGAAGTAGGAGAGTCACTTCCCCCACCCCAACCCTCAATGTCACGTGAAAAGGGCATCCAGAGCTCCCATGTTTCCACTGGGCAGAGCTGAGCCATGATGGCTTAAAAAGCTGAGTGAGCAAGTCACACCCTTGACTAAATCCCTAGTGAATACTGGGAAGTCTCTGGTGACCCGCTCATCCTGTTTTGCATATACCATCCTCTCCAATGCACCAGCTGTCTTTGGTTATGAATTGTGCTGTCTGGAAGCAGACCTGTCCATCATTCACTCCACACACGCCCATAAAGTAACAGCATCTCATTTTGCAGCTAGATAAATTGGCAGGAAGACTTAGGAGTGTTAGTCAAGTGACACACCGACACCCCACCCCCACAACTGTCAGAGGTGGGAGCCCAAGCTCTTTAACCTCCTAGTCTAAGTTTCTTCAATCCCAAATCCACCTAAACCAGAACATAAACACACAGATGAAAACCGGTGCAATTCTTACTTGGCCATCACCTGTGCCAGAGAGTTTAAGCTGCCCTCTGAGGGGAAGAAAGAGCCTTATGTAACCCCTTGGCTAAGCTCAGGTCCCAAGTCCCCTAATCCCCCCTTCATCAGACAAGGAATCCACAGCACCATTCCTGGCCCAGTCTTTCCCAATGCTACAGGATTGCACTCACACAAGTAAGCAATAGGGTTTGTGGGGGTCAGGGGTCAAGAGGAGGTGAATGGGGAGCAAAGGCTGGAAGGTGACAGGGCTTCTCTCAGGGATAAGGAAATGGTTCTAGAATTAGTAGTGGTCACACAACACACTACTAACACCTGATTGAACAAGGTGGTTGAATTTACAGGGTGTGAATTTTACCCGTTTCTTTAAGAATTGTCTCTGCCTGTTGTTTACATATGTGCACACACACTCAGAGCTTCCGCACTTCTGTTCACTTCCACACGTGCATGCCCAGTTCCATTTTACACATGTGATCCTCCACACATGGCTTAAGTCCCCACTCCAGAGGGATGAGCTGGGGTGGACTTGAAGTAACTGGCATTTTACACAAACTGGGGAGAAACTCAGGTCTCCACACTTTGGAGGCAGGCACTGAACCTTCTCCAGCCCTCTTTAACCAAACAGCAGCAAACATGGAAAGAGGAAGAGGTGCCCTCCAAAGTCAGCGTTGTTAAGAATACCCCCCCCATAAACACCGTGTGATAAAACTCGCTGAAACACCAAGTAAAGGAGAGAGAAAACGGTCTCTTCTTCATGCTAGGATTGAACTCAGCATACGTAAGGTCTCAGTGTTGCATCTAAGTAATTAACAGTGCCAGACCACCAAATGCACAAGTTAGTACAATTTAAAATCCACCAATAGGTAGGAAAGTCACAGCAGCTCCAACTATAAAAAAGCAAGGAAAACTAACTGGCCCAAATGATCTCAGCTAATAAATGTTAGAGCTGATACACCGGAGGGTTCTGAAAGAAGTCACACACACACACATACATACATACACACACACACACACACACACACACACACACACACACACACACTTCAAGATGGGTACAGTGGTTCATGCCTGTTGTTCCAGAAGGCTGAGGCAGAAGGATTGCTGTGAGTTCAATGGTTACCCCAGACTACAGAAAGACTATTTCAAACATTCCCTCTCTCTCCCTCTCCTTCTCCCCCTCTCCCTCCCTCCCTCTCTCTCTCTCTGTGTGTGTGTGTGTGTGTGTGTGAGAGAGAGAGAGAGAGAGAGAGAGAGAGAAAGCACACAATTTAACAATTAAAAACAATGCAAAGCCAGATAGGTATGTATCCATGATTCCAGCCTTCAGAAGGCTGAGGCAGGAGAATAGAGGATTTGAAGCCAGCCTGGGCAAAATAGAGAGGAGCTATGCTTTACCTTTGATGCACTAACTTAATTTCTGTTTAGTCAATGTTAAAGAAAGCATCTGGAATGTGAGTGAAAATCTATGCACAGACATGTTCATTGACAGGTCAATTGCTGGAATGAGACTAAAAATCACTCTCCTAGGCAGCGATGCAGAATGGTTTAGATGATTACAAACCACACAGAAAACAAGGTAATTAACAATCATTATAAACACTTAAGGAGGTCACGAAGATTTCTAAAATATTAAAACTTTTGTGTTTCAGCTGAGCATTGTGACACAGACATGGCTAACCCAAAAGAATAAGAGATTCTGTCCCAAAACAAAAGTAAAATGAAGGCATCTGTCTCACACGTACTGACCCCTGAGACTTCACAGAACGCTTCAAGAAAATGAAGACAGCCGTGTTTGTGATGAGGGGTGTGTATATAGTGTTTAAAGAACTCAGGCACTACAAATTTCCCATTATCATTCCAACACTGCTAGTAGGAATATAAAATAGTACAGTCACTTTGGAAATCGGTCTGTCAGTTCCTTGAAAAGCTACTTACTGCATGCCTCACCGGGCCACTCATTAGGCACATGCCTTTCAAAACTCTGAAAATCTCTACCCACCACAAACACGCACACAATGTTCCCGGGGACGCTCACTCACAGTAGCTGCACGGCTGCTATAACCAAAGGACAGGCTATATTTGTCACATTCACACAAACAAAGTACATGCTAAACTATGGCACTTTGAAAATACTATGCAGAAAGATGCCAACGTGAGCACGTTGACAGTGTGCTTTTAAGTACAGGACTCCAGAGACTGCGACAGGAGGACTGCACACACTAAACTACCCTGACCTCATAGGGGGACCTTGTCTAAAACACCAAACCAAACAACAATAAAGCCAGGATTTCAAGGTCACACATGGAATAACTCTATTTCTATTAAGTACCCAGAACAGACAATCTACAAAGACATAAATAAGCTGGTATTTCTAAGCTCAAGGAAGAGGCTGGCTAGCAAGCAAGAAGGTAGTGGTAACAGTCACAGGTTGTTTTAGGGGCAATGAAAATATTCAGAAATTAATGGGGATGCTTCTAACCCTGTGGACAATCTAAAAAAATCCACTCTATCATGTGCACTCTACAGGGTGAATTTTATAGTCTATGAATTATAGTTCAATTTTTAAAATATAACAGCATAGAGCACAACACGTTTGGCCATGCAAAGAAACTGAGACCCTGGCTGGGCAGTGGTGACATACACCTTTAATTCCAGCACTTGGGGGGCAGAGGCAGGTGGACCCCTGTGAGTTCAAAGCCACCCTGGTCTACATAGTTAGTTCCAGGACAGCCAGGGCTACACAGAGAAACCCCGTCTCAAAAAAAAAACAAAAAAAACAAAAAAGGGGGGGTGGAGAAAGAGAGAGCAGTACTACTTCAGGACAAAGAAAAACCTGCCTTCTTATCGCTTATCACTCTCCCAATTTTCTGTGAATATGTACTCTTCTAGCGAGGAAAAGGTAAAACGGACAACACAACAAAGGAAAGCTGACATGACTTTCAGAAACTGTTTTAAGAAGTAAGGAATGTCAAGAAAACAGACTTGTCTTTCTTATTTTTAAAGTTCTCCCTGCAGAAGTGAGAATGGCAATCACAGGGACTAGGTTAGCAATCTAGGACTCCACTTGGCTTGGACTCTGCACACCCCTTTCCTAAGAATCCACCTGCACCAGCCAGCTGCACAGAATACTCCAGACAGCGGAATAAGGTTCCTACACACCATCCAAACACATACTATGCCCCCTTTTTGTGCATAGTTTCTATCCAAATGTATTTCTGAAGATTCCTGATGCAGAGGGTAGGGGGCATGCAGTAAGCAAAGGATTACATAATCCAAATTTGTCAATCAAAACATTGAGTGATAGTGTATTTCTTTTTCATGTGCACTGCTGCTTCCGTTTGGAATGATGTGGGTTTATAGTTCAATCTCTTGAGTAAGGAGCAGGAGCCTGGAAGCCGCCAGTCCAGACCCTTGAGCACACAGATAACAGGAGCACAATGAGCCACAGCAGAGCAATGTGCAGAAATGACCTGGGGATTGGTAGAAAAGAGAAAGCCGCGTGCTTCCCCACCCCACTGGAGTGCGAGCATACTGCTGAGACACAGCCAGGTTTGGGACATGGTCCAGTGGACTTCCCTCCTTCACAGCATTTGTTTCCCAAGAAATCTGGTTCCCTTTAAACCTCTAGACGTTGAGAGCTAGGAATTAAACTCTGGTCCCCTCAAACTGCAGCCAGTGCTCTTAACTGCTGAGTTGCCTCCCAGCCTCTTGTTTCTTTTTCTTTCTTTCTTTCTTTTTGGTTTTTTGAGACAGGGTTTCTCTGTGTGGCTTTGGAGCCTATCCTGGCACTCGCTCTGGAGACCAGGCTGGCCTCGAACTCACAGAGATCCGCCTGCCTCTGCCTCCTGAGTGCTGGGATTAACGCGTGCGCCACCAACGCCCGGCTTCTTGTTTCTTTTTTCTGTTAGTTTTTTGGTTTTTGAGTCTCACATATATGGCCCAAACTAGCCTGGGACTTATGATTCTCCTGCCTCAGCCTCCCACATGCTGGGATTAGACCTGAGCCACCATGCCTGGCTTTACCATATGCTTACAACTTGAAATTTACATCCCGTAGTGTTACCCCCCATACACACACACACTTAAAAGAACAATAACAAAAGGCCTTTTGGCAAGACAACTCCAGATTTAGGTTCAAAATACTTATTATGAGGAATGAGGCAATATTTTAATTTCCCAGGTCTGTTCCCCACAAAACAAGAAGCTTAAAAAGAGAAATTCATTCTATCACAGACTAGAGGTCTCTGAGATTCTAAGTCTGAAATCAGAACACAAGGAGGCCTGGCTGCTAGCTGGTGTTGCTAGAAATCTTGGGCACCAGAACCAGAATTCATCTGGTTCTGGTTTAACCCTTTAGATTCTCTCTGGCTTGTTGGGAGGGGAAGAGAAATCCACAACTTTAATGAGGCGCAAGGCTGCTATCAAGCATTACAGCCTGATCCTTCAGCCACTCAAAAGTGAACCCCCACTAACTACCCTTCAACTAGGACACACCTTAGGGCCTGTTACCTCTGGAATGTGGCCCCTGTCACCTCATTTTGGTTAACCACTCTGAGTCATCAGTACTGATGTCACTAGAAGCTGTAATGTAACTCTCGCTCTGACCAGTACCTTTTGAAAGAGGAAGAGTTTGGACAAAGACACATAACTGCAAAGACAAGCCTCGAGTGGTGCAGCAATGGCCAAGAAATACTAAGGTTTCTGCAACTCCAGGCCCACAGGTGCTACCATTTGTGGTTGCTAATCTCCAGAATTCTGAAAATGTTGCTTAAAGCCTCCTGCCCACAAAGGGCACAGGCACAGAAAATTAGCCCCCTCAATCCGCAAAGTAACTACCTTGCACCTAACCCAGGGGCTGGTCTGAGCACAGGTCAATAGGCTATTGACCGGCCCATGTCTGGGTAAGAGTCCTTGCTTCTGTGCTCTATCCAGAACAGACTCTTGCTCAGATGTTCACACCTGAAGGTGAATAAAGACAGGAGAATCTCTCACCTCACCTCTACACTGCCAACTACCTGCCAACGTGGACATCAACTCCCTTTTCACGACGCACCGTGTGCTCAAGGAGGAAGGCATGGGATTTGGGCCCACACAACAGCTCTAAAGCCACAGCTCACTTGGCTACAGCATGCCATTTTTCAGAAAGTTGCCATCTTGTATGGAATGAGCTCTCCAAAGCACTTCTAAACAAGTGATGGGCAGAACCTTAGTAAGATGCTGAGGCTGGCTGGCAGGTGCACGTGGGCCATATACAAGCAAAAGTCATTTAAAAATCAAAACCGACACTCATTCGAGCAAAGGTGGATTTTGAATACTATTTGGAAGTTAAAGATGCAAAATAAAATTAGCAATAATTCTTGGGCAAATATTTGACTCTTGCCCTGCTCATCAGAACCTTACTGTGTAACACATGCTACAGACACTCCCCATGCCACTCTCTCTGAATAGACTGAAAACAGATTCTCAGAAAAGCTACTTCCCCTGTTTGTATCTTATTATTTAGCATGACACGGTATCTAAGTGCAGGTCAGAGGACAACTTGCAGGCGCTGGTGCCCTCCTTCTACCTGTGGTTCCCAGGAATACAACTCAGGTCCTCAGGATTGGCAGCAAGCACCTTCACCTGACCTGATGAGCCATCTCACCAGCCCCAGCTTCCTCCTCTTTCAGTGAAGCTAGACTTTCTGGGTAAAATGAAAGCTGATCATGAGACTTACTTTTCCAAACTAAAAATTTTCAGGATTTCAATTTAGCAAGAAGAAGGGGGGATGGGGGGATGGGGGGGGCTCTTGTTTTCTAGTCACAAACAGTAAAATAATAATTAAAAATAATAATAAATTAAATAAATAAAAGACTTGAAATTCTAGCAGATAAAGTGCTTGAGCTTTTCCATTTCTGTACCCTATTAAATCACCTTGTTAATAACAGAGGACTGGGTGTGGTGTGCATGGGAAGCTTTCCTACTTGCTTTTCAGTTTTTCTGTAAATATCTAACTATTCTGAAATTCAAAGTTCATTTCAGAAGAGAAATGAAGCACCGGAACATGCTGTAACATGCATGAACCCTGAAGAAAAACTATGTGAAAAGACTCAGCCGCAAAATACCACACGTTATAGTTCATGAAATGTCTAGAACACAGAAACCTATAGAAAGGCTGTCAGGGCTGGGAAGAGGAGATAGCAGGAAGTGAGTTCTTACTGGTAAGGGCTGCTCTTGGGGGTAACGAAACGTTCTAAAACCAGACAGTGGTGCTCTTCCATAACTTGGCAGACACACTAAGAATCACTGCATTGTGTACACTTCAAGGTTGATTTGAGGGTGAGCAAGACAGCTCAGAGGGGAGAAAAATCTGCCACCAAAGCCTAACGGCCTGTGTTCAACTCCTGGACCCTCTAACCAACACATATGAGCCCTCACGCACGCACGCACGCACGCACGCACGCAGACGCTATATACACATGGAGCAATTTTTAAAAATTAAGTGATTTTTATGGTATATGAATTCCTTAACAAAGCTGGCTAAATAAAAAAGTGCAGCCAGGTGGTGGTGGCGGCGGTGCACACCTTTAATACCAGTATTCCAGAGACAGAGGCAGGCAGATCTCAGGCAAGCCTGCTCTCCAGAGTGAATTCTAGGACAGTCACAGCTACACAGAGAAACCCTGTCTTGGAAAAAAGAGAAACAAAACCCAAACAGCACATTAGAAAAGCTAATGCTGAAATGAGATTGTGAGGGGTGACCTGCTGTTGGGCATAAGGTAGCAGAGTGCCCTGGAAGACAGTAAGGACTGTTACCCCACCTTAAATAAATGATAAAACTAAATGAAAAAAGGAAAAACAAAATTACATCCATTTTGTTGTTTTGCCTAATACATCATCATTCCATGAAGGCTGACACCTGGTGGGTGCTTTCTATTACTGTTTTAGCTACACAACACAGGAAGTCACCTGTGCTGACTGGCTGGCTGGCCAGAGAGCCCCAGAGATCCTTCTGTTTCTGCCTTCCCAGTGCTCGGATTGGAAGTGTGAGCCCCCAGTCGACACTGGAGGCCATGCCCTGCTTTTTGATGTGGGTTCTAGGAATCAAACTTGGGTCCACGTGCTCACAGGATAAACCTTTTCCCACCTCAATTCTCCCCAGTCCCTTTCAGATCTTGTGAATGAAACATTTCTCACTTTCCCCAGGGATACCTGATTCTAAAGAAGGCGTCTGCCATACTTGTCATTGTAATAGAACGTCCATATCATATAATAATAATAAAATAATAATAATAAAATAATAATAATGATGGAACCCCTCTGTTTTATTGAGGGTCATGTCTGAAGAAGTTAAAACTGTCATGCTTTCCTAAGCACTTTTTAAAAAGCCTTCTGCTTTGTGTGAGCTTTATTATTGTTGCTGTTGTTATTATTTATTGAGACAGGGTTAGGTCTGGACCTCGTTATGTAGCCCAGGCGAGTTACGGATTAGCAACCCTCCCGCCTCACCCTCCTGAATACTCTTCCCACTTTGAGATGTTGTTACCTATCTATTCCCTAGAGCTGCTTCTGCTGGGGTGTCACTACCCACATGTGTAGAAGTATCTTTATCTTTGTGTACCCAACTATTATTAGTTTAATCTACAAACCCTCAATCACTACACCAATGCTGATAAGGGGAAAAAAAGATTTTTCTTGGTGTCCCAAGTGCTGGGATTACAGGCATGTTCCCCCTGACACGAGACTGTCATTAATTACAAGTGGCTGTTAGGCACTAAGAACGTCTGAGTAAGCGGGTGTGGTAGCACATGTCTGTAAAGAGTTTGCCATTCAAATGTGAGAACCTGAGGAGTCTGATGCCTAGAACCCATGAAGCCGGGTGGTGAGAGGGAATGAAGACACAGAAAAATGTCTAGAAGTTCTCAGGTCAACTAGAGTTTGCCATCCACGGCGAGTCTCAGACAGGGTGGAGGGTGAAGTCCAACATACAGGTCCTCTGATCCACACAGAAGTGGCATGGCATGACACGAACATCCTCAAACACTGCACACTGTGAATGCACACACATGAATTACAGCTGTCAGATTCTAAGGGTGGGACCATCAAGCTTATTTGCATGCCAAGGTCTTTTAGATTAATATTTTTTTATTTATGAAAAAGCAAAACCACAGATGCAAAAAAACTATTCCTCAAAAGAGTGAAGCAACTTAGAACCACATTCTTTTTCAAATAGCTATGACCAAAAAACAGAGAAGGAAAGCCAGGGAAATTAAAAGTTAAAAATTAATAAGAAGTCAGTGATAATACTCTAAAAATATACAGTAAGGGAGAGGTGGCTCTAAGCTGATTAGCAAACACTCCCACACTGAACCTGCTCAGCAAGGGCTGCAGACTCTGTCATTCCCTTCAAAGCTCTGTCTCCAGTAGCAAAGGGGCAGCTTGAGCAAAGGTCCTCTTTCTAAACAAACACGGATTAAACAGCAAGTCAAGATAAAATTCCTACGACAGAGAAACGAAGCTATGACTAATGAAAGACTTGCCGTGTTTTGTTAAGCCAGGAAAAACCAAACACCACGAAGTCACATCTTTAAGAGAAAAGAAATAATTAAGATTATTGCAAATCACAACCATTTGCTCAGCTGAGCTACTTCAAGTGGTGTTTAATCTTCAACCACACTGGAATCCTGGAAATGCCCAGAGTGTGTCTGGAGTCGATGGGCCAACAGCTCTGCTCAGAAGGGAGAAATGGAACAATGACGGATGTAGGCTTGGAAGGGCTTAACATGAATCCACCTGAATGAGGCTACATATGGGCCTTCCAGGAACACAGACAGAAGGAGTATCACTCAGTGAGGCTTCCAAGTCTTCATGACTCACTTCAACACTAGAGTCAGAGTTTTGCTCAAAAAGAAGAAATGAAGCTGCCTTCAAAGACAAAACTTAGTATCAAGATAAACTACTATTACAAAGTCTAACCAGGGTAGCATGATGGCTTAGTGGGTGAAAGCGCTTGCCACAAAAGCTTGATGGGCAAAGTTCAATCCCTGATCTACAGTGAAAGAACATGAGAAGAGTGGCCCTCTGACTTCCACAGACAAAGAAGAAAAAGACTAACTAAAACTAGACTACATAAGACATTAAAAGCAATAACCAACCCGAGACCCCCAAAAAAAAAAAAATGTATGATAGCTTGTCCCATGGCAGTAAAGGGTTAATATAGCTTACACCATGAATCAAGTCTCCATTCCCCCTCCTCCCCCTGCAAGCCAAACAAAAATTATCTAAAAAGAACCTTTAGTAAATGATTTCTATACCAATAAAACTTGAGCTGGGCGTTGGTGGCACACATCTTTAATCCCAGCACTTGGGAGGCAGAGGCAGGCGGATCTCTGAGTTCAAGGCCAGCCTGGTCTCCAGAGCCAGTGCCAGGATAGGCTCCAAAGCTACACAGAGAAACCCTGTCTCGAAAAACCACAAAAAAAAAACAACAAAAAACAAAAAACAAAAACAAACCTGAAACGAGTTTGCATTCTATTTTCTTATACTTACCTTCTCTACCACCCCTGAACACAAAAATCCAGTGATTAAAAAGGACAAAATAAAGTGAGTCTACGACACCAGGCTGTGGAGACTGGGGTGGGGGTGGGGGTGTGTTCGCTGACACCAGGCTGTGGGGACTGTACATGCAAGTGAGGACCCACGTTCATCCCCAGCACTCATGCAATAATAAGCCATGCTGTGCTCTCAGCACTGGGGAGAAAGGAAAGGAGGACCCCTAGGGCTCACTGGTCAGCCTGTCCTAACTAGCGAGCGTCAGGCCAGTGAGAGACCCTGTCTCAACAACCACAGCAGCTGACTCCTGAGGTAGGACACCCACAGACCTGTGGCCTCTACATACACACGCACACCCATAAACACACAAACATATAAACATCCTCACACATACAAAAGTAATAAATAAAAATAGCCTATGATAGAGCTGAAAACGATGTTGGCTGGGCGATGGTGGTGGGTTTCTGTGTCACACATTAGCAAGCTCCAGGGTGTGCAGTGCAGCATGAACACCTTGGCGGCAGCCCTGTGCTGACTGTGACATTCTGGGCAAAGGAACCAAGCAGTGAAGAGCCCTTTTCCTCCTGTCTGTGCAAAGGGGATTCACAAGCCCCGAAAATGACACAGGTGGGGGGTGTATATTCTGAGTTAATCAGCTTCTACAAGGCTGCTTGCTTTTGGCTGAAGTCCTTGAGACCTGCTGTGAAGAACTTTACTTCCTCAAGCCCATCTCTGCTCAGTTCAGAGCTTTTAGCACAGTCTGTCTGCCAAGAACCCCTCCGCTCCCCTCTATCTTCCTCAAATCCCACTAATTGTTTTGTCCCCTCTTTAGCTGTTACTTTCCCACGAAGCCTTCATTTATCTTCCATCCCTTCCTGGTCAGCTGTCTCCTGTGCTTCCGCCCAACAGTACTGTGGTAGTGCTCTCTGCTTTTCATATTTGCATTGCCTTCTGACCTTTGTATCTCCCTCGCAGACACCAGGTTTTGGGGACACAGATTGTATTTCCCCCATGTTGTTTCCAAAGACAGTACTAGTCACAGAACACAGCTTGGTCAGAAACTTTTTTTTTCCGAGAAAAGGTTTCTCTGTGTAACAGCCCTAGATGTCCTGGAACTCACTTTGTAGAGCAGGCTGGCCTAGAACTCACAGAGATCCACCTGCCTTTGCCTCCTGGAGTGCTGGGATTAAAGGTGTGCGCCACCACCCAAGACTGATGACCTCTGTTCAAAGGTCACAATGCAAGGAGAGAACCGACTCCTGCAAGTTCTTCTCTGGCTTCCACATTGCCGCTGTGGCACAGGTGGAGTATGTATGCATGCAAACACAAACACAAATAAATAATACAATAAATTTTAAAGAGGCAGGGCACTGGGTAAAGAGACAATGCTACATTACTGTAACCCCAGCATTTGGGAGGCTGAGGCAGTCTGAAGCCAGGTTGGACTATATAGAAACTGTGCTTTTGAAAACTGGGGGTTTGTTTGTTTGTTGATACAGGATCTTACTTGCCTGAACTCCCTCCGTAGACCAGGCTGGACTCCCAGCTCACAGAGATCCACCTGCCTCTCCCTGCTGACACCTAGTCAGGTTCTTACCTTGGACCGCCACAACTGCATAAGAATGGATTTCTGTTGCTTTCTGCCACAGTATGTGGGAATCTGTTCCAGTCTCCAAAGGAGGCACTGTACCCACGATTCTTTTATATTAGCACATGAAACAAAACATCCTAAAACTCCAGATACCAAAAACATTAAGAAACAGTAAATAACCTGAAGGTTTAGATGCCTTAGACTTCTTGTGGTCTCACCTGTGCCTACATGACGGAAGGTGGTAATGGGGTCTTTTGGGAGGTAATTATGTCATGAATGCAAAACTTCATGGTGGGACTGGTACTGATAAAAAGGGCACCCAGAGCGGCTCTGGCTGGACTTGACCTGCTGGTGCCCCCCAGGCTCCAAATTGTTGGTTATGAGCATGATAATTGGTACAGCAACCCAAAAGGACCCAGTCAAGTACCTAGAAGTCAAGCCGTTCAATCCACACAAAGCTAGCAGACTGGTTCTGGGTCTATCCATAAACACCTAGAGCCAATCGTCCAACACCATGGGGAACAACCCCATGTGAGCTGAGTCAGCTGGAGAGCAAGGGTGTTCACAAGCTATCACAGGTTTTAGGTCTGGGGAGATGGCTACATAGGCAAGGCTATTCAAACATCATGACAGAAATCTGGATCCTTAGAACTTACGTAAGGTACAAAGCGGGCGGGACCTGTAATTCGAGGGCACAAGGAGAGAGGCAAGGATCTCTGGGACAAACTAGACCAACTGAAATGGCGAACTCTAGGTACAGTGAGAGGCCCAACCTAAATATATAAGGAGGATAAGGAAGACACCCAATGTCAGCCTTGGACTTACCCATACACATACACACACACACTAAACACAAACTAGCAAACACACACTTTGGGCTGGAGAGAAGGTAAAGAGCACTGGCTGCTTCCAGAAGATCCAGGTTCAATTCCCAGCACCCAACATGGCAGTTCCATGAGATCCAATGCCCTCCACAGGTACCAGGCACAAATATGCTGCACAAATATACATGTAAGCATACTCATATAAAACATAAAAATAAATCTGAAAATTAAAAAAAAAGGGAGGAGTCTTAACCAGAAGTGATAACACATGTCTTTAATCCCAGAAAGGAGGCAGAGGCAGGTGGATCTCTGAGTTTGAGGCCAGCCTGGTCTACTCAGCAATTTCAGGCCAGCAAAGTGAGACCCTATCTGATTAGAGAGGGAGAGGGAAGGTTGCTGGGCTATAGCTTGGTAGTAAAGCACTTGCCTCATATGGGCAGAGCCTTGGGCTTGATTTCCAGGCCCACCCACAAAACCACAGAACAACAACAAAAAGTTCATCGGTCAACTGATACAAAGTTACCAAAAGTGAGGCAGACGAGAAAAGTTACATTTAAGTCCACCTGATCCCTAAGAAGAGCATAGCTCACTCTTAGCATAAATCATGGAAGCCCGGACCCATCTGTCTCAGGGTTTCTACTGCTATGATGAGACACCATGACTACGGCAACTCTTAGAAAGAAAACATTTAATTGGAGTGGCTCGATTACAGCTTCGGAGGTTCAGCCTACTATCATCATGACAGGAGCATGGTGGTGTGCTGGCAGACTCGGTGCTGGAATAGTGGCTCAGAGTCCTACATCTTGCAGGCAACAGGCAGTGGACTTGAAACACTGGGCAGTATCCTGAGCATAGGAAACCTCAAAGTCTGCCCACACAGTGACACACTTCCTCTAACAAGACCATACCCGCTCCACAAAGCCGTATCTTCTGATAGTGCCACTCCCTGTGAGATTGTGGGGGCTAATTACATCCAAACTACCACACCTTCCTACCTTGCTACTGGAATGTTTTGACCAAGACTCAAGAGGATGAAAAACATACCGCAGGAAGCCTTCTAAAATCCAGACTTGAAAGTTCCTGCTTCCCTGTGTACTGGCATGAAGGAACACAGATCTTAAACATGTAAATCTAAGAAGAAATAGAACCCAATGACTTATGCCTATAAACTGTGTTGCAAATCCAATCATGAATCAGAAGGGACCCCTGAAGGCAAAGGCAGTTAAGTTCACGTCCATCAACAGATGTTTCTCTAAAAATGACTGGGTTATTTATGGGAACAAGAAGATAACCCAGGTGTTGTGGACCACACCTGTACTCCTAGATACTCAGAAATTTGAGGCAGGAGAATTATTTGAGCCTGGGAATCTGGGGTCAGACTGAACAACAAAGCAAGATCCATTCTCAAAACAAGAAGGAACAGAGGGAGCACAGGGAATAAAATATGGGGACTTGAGGGAGACAGAAATGGAGATCTTCTGAGAGGGAGAAGTTTCAGAAGCAGTCATTCTCTAATGGAAGGACCCAGGTTTAATTCCTCAGGCACCTACAGAAAAGCTGGGCATGATCTGTCTGGCTGCCCGCTGAGGCCGAGGTTCTGTAAGACCCTGTCTCAAAGGAACAAAGCAAAGAGTAACATAGCGGTACTGTCGTCCCTCTCTTGCTTCCACTAGCACATGGGCACATGCAAACACACACACACACACACACACACACACACACACACACACACGCGCGCGCGCGCGCGCGCGCGCGCGCGCGCGCTCTCTTTCTCCACTGAGTTTAAAGTTTCCTCTCCTTATAACTCACTGTAGTTTTTAAAATCTAGAGACTGCTTAGAAATCACTATCAGTCCTTCACCACTGCTGGGAAAGAAGGCTCTATTGCAGATGAAGAGAATGAATGAATGAATGAATGAATGAATGAATGAATGAGCAAACAAATATGCCACATGTTCGAGTAGCTGCAGAAGCCAAAGGAGATCTTGGGTCTCCCTGCAGCCCATTGTGGGTGCTGGAAACCAAACTCGGACACTCTAGAAAAGCACCAAGTGCTCTTAGCCACTGAATAGGTGAACTTCTAAAACAGTGGGTGGAGACCCCTAGGGTCACAGAACTGAATGGAGGGGTTGCAACCAAATACGTCAACAGTAAGGGTTTCTGAAGGCACAACAACCAAACCCAAACGAATGTGGAGTGAACGAGGTGTTGCTGGTGCAACTTCACTGCAGCCTTGCCTCTGAACACACAATGTGTGTGCACTGGGACACCATCACACCATCACAACATGGACGAACGTCACCTAGAACATCCTGGCTCAGATTTGAGCCTATTCTGTGCTATGACCTGTAGTGTTTTTATTAGACATGCAAGGTTCTCAATTGTTACAGAAACATAATGGCTTCATTGTGGAAAACAAAACCTTTTCAGATTGTCATTCATCGGTAAGTACCAAACTTAGGTGCCCTTGAATTGTACTGTGTTAGAATGTTTGAGTGCGAGCATTTTGCTCAGCTCATGAAGCACACTGTGTCCAATCAACACCCACCTACCCACAAAATACGTAATCTGGGTCAGTGACTTGAATTTCATTTTTTGAAAAATATCCTTAAGTGAATTTTGACTTGAGATTGGGCCAGAATTTTGAACAATTTTCCAAATGGCTTTAAGCACATTCTGCTATTTTTCTATATCCATGTTTGTTTGCAAACATGTGTACACAGATACACATTTACATACATGTATAAGCCAGAGGCAGATGCTGGGTGACTTTCTCATTCACTTCCCACTCAGGCTTTTTTACGTGGTCAACTGGTTACTTTTTTATTGCTGTGATAAATCATCATGACCAAGGCAACTCACAGAAAGATGGGTTTGTTTGATTTTACAGTTCTCCAGGGGGTTAGGGTCCATAATGGATCATGGTTAAGGGCTCAACATCGCACACAGCAAGCAGGAAGCAGAGACAGCCAACTCCGGTCCTCTCAGGGCCTTCCCCTGGGGCCTCCCCTGCCACATGTTGCCTGGCCTCAGTGGCTCTGAGCTTCCCAGCAGGAAGAATGCACAACACCTCACCCCTTTGCTTCTAGGCCTCTAAAGCCCACACTACATTGATGCCACTGGCCAGTTTGGCTGCCAGCTTGGGTGGACCCTTGTCCATTTTGATAACATTAGCAGCAGCTTTTGTATATTGAAGCAACCCCTGAGGCTTTCTCTTTTCACAAACTGGAGGCTTAGCTGGGGGAGGGGGCCTGTCTTTCCCAGGAGGTATCCTTCCCCTTGCTCCAGTGCAGATCGGACCCCAACATCAGTCTCTCCTCCAGCACAAGCCCTGGCTGCAACATCAAGCTTGCTGGTATTCTTTTCCTTTCCAAACTATTTATTTTATGCTTCTTTCTGCCTCATTTGCTCGTTTTCATCATAGAACCGTATAAATTATCAGTACCAACCAAGTCACAGATTCAATTTTATACTGTCTGAAAATTTCCTCTGCTACAGAAATTAGTCTATTGTTGGTTTTTTCTTTCTTTTTTTTAAATTTAGCCTCAGGACATGGGCTGAAAACAGTCAGATTGCCAAAATATCACATCAGTGGCTGTTAAAGTCCTCAGTTCCCTTTGAAATCTCTTGAGCTGGGCCTCTTCAGTCTATGCTACTCTTCATACTACTGCCTGCCAGGGTCCTACTACGCTGTCTCATTAAGCTTTGCTTACATCATTCACTTGCTTCTCTGAAGGGCAGGGTCTTCACAGCAACTATCCACTCTTGGGTACCAACTTTTGCATTAGTTAATTTTCTATTGCTGAGATAAAACCCTGCAACCAAGGCAACTTATATGAGGAAGTGGGTTTTTTTTTGTTTTGTTTTAGATATATGGTTCCAGAGAGTTAAGGTCCATAATGGTAGAGATGGTAGCATGTCATCATGCCACAGACATGGCAGTTAGAGCTGGAAGCTGAGACCTGAGGGCTCACATCTCAAAATACAAGCAGAAAGCAGAGAGAGCCAACTCAAAATGGCTCAGGTCGATGAACTCTCAAAACCCGGCTCCAGTGGCATCCTTCCTCCAACAAAGGCGTACCTCTTAGACCTCCCAAACAGAGTCACCACTAGGGCTCAAGTATTCAAATACCCAGGGACATCTTATTCAAAGAACTACACATAGGGACTTGGGGATTCAAGCCCACCAAATCCTTATAAAATAATTTGGACTCAATGGCATGTGCTTATAATCCCAGTGTTAGGGAGGTGGAGACTGATAGAGATAACTGAGACTCACTGGCCAGCCAGGCTTGGTGAGTCTCAGGCCAGTAAGAGGCCATGTAAATTTGGACAGTTCTTAAGAATGACACCAGGGACTGTCCTCTGGCTTCCACAAGAAAGAGCACACATGGGTGGATACCCATATATGAGCAAAGAGAATCAGTTAAGTGAGCTCTGAGTTGGCCACAAACCATCCTTCTGTTAGCACCAATAATGGTCCACTGGGGGTTATTTTATGTGTGTTCTACCACTCATTATTCTTTATGTGCAAATATTCTTGTTTGTACTATGTTTATTTTGCATGTTTTGGCATCGAGGTACACTTCCAATAACAAACTTTTGTACAGTTTAGTGTTACTCACCTGTGACAACAGCTACCTTCCATCTTCAGAACTCTTTCATCTCACAAAACTGAAATTTTATAATACCAATTAGGAAGGGATTGTGGATATGAAATAACACTAGGCCAAGATCTGATCTAACGAGATGAACACAGAAACCTCCATCTCAGTTATCCTGGAATGTGGAAGGACATAATATGTCCTCAGCTCAACCAACAATAAGTATCTCCATCTATCAGAAAGGAACCATTAAACAGAGGAAGCCTGAGAAGCCACCAGTGCACACATACTGACATCCAGTAAAGACCATAGAAAATTAGACCCTTTGAGTCCCCACAGGAGAGAACTCTAGACAACAAAACTGCATTTTGCATGAGATAAAGCAGACCCTTCAGCAAGGAGGAGAGAAAAATGGTAGAAACGCCCTTAGTGCTAACTAAGGCACACTTGCCATTCTGGATGCTGCTGCTAAACTTAGAAAGAGAACCAAACAGGCCACTCCCAACTGATACACTGTCTGAAATCCCCACCAGAGGACCATCACCTTCTCCCATGTTAACTCCATTCAGTAAATCAGAGGCAGAAACAATAAAAATGGGCTCCAAGCAAAGGGGTTTAGGCACCCAAACAGCACACATGACATACATGGCTCTCATGCTGAATCAATCATGTGGACATCCACAACTCGAATCCTAGAAATCAGTTAAAGACCTACTGGGCCTTATTTTAACCAGAGGTTATCTGTGACAGAATGACTTTGGAGCTCTTACTGACAGCAGTAATCTTGGGAAATAAAGGACTCAGTCATCCCTTTGAAATTCAGAAGGAATAAAAACTACATACAGTCAAGGAAACTAAACTTTTGTACCAGGTTCTGCATCCAGACACAACTGAAAAGGTGGATTCCACTGTTTCTCTCCCTGAAAGTAGCTACAAAATCTGAACCATGTTAGTAACAGCTGGTAATGTGAACCCCAACAGTAAGTGACAAGGCCAGTAGCACTGTTCATCCTGAGGTGTTCCCTTTGCCCTTTGCCCTCTGACCCATCCCCATCTAGACTCAGAGCAATTCAAATCTTAGAAAGTGTGAGTGACCATGGAGCTTGGGAGAGGCCTGGCAGTCCTGGCTTGTAAGCAGGATGTGCCACCCAAGCCTCCCACGGAAGGCAGCAGATACAGTTCCAAGAGATGGTTGAGTATTTGTGCTCTTTCCTCTGTCCTGTCACTTAAAACTCTCCAAGTCAACACAGGAAATGTGTGATCCAGGAAAGTGACAGACTCAAGCTTTTCTGGCTAGAGCCAGAAAGGAAAGCCCAAGGCACGACAAAGTACCAACAAGATGAGGGAGACAAAAGAGCTCAAAAGTTACTACAAACTTGTGAGGTTACCCCAGGAGCCAGCCAGTCCTTTACTCAATCCACACTAAACAGCACACTCAGGATTGTGAGCACTTAGTTGTGGGTTAGATCACTGCCTCGGTCTCAGACTGACACCACTGCCTGGTGCATAATCAGACAGACCCCCAGACTCTGAAAACAGAACAGACACTGGAATCCTAAACCAACCAAGGCTGGTTCCAACTTGCAATATGAACCCAGCTAAGAGGAGGGCATCCCACAACAAAATTATCAGCCTTCTCCACAGGACTTAACAAGACACATGCAGAGTCAAAATATCCAAGGTACAATCCAAAATTACCTAGCATCTTAAAGCCAGGGAAATCAACTCACACAGAAAGAAAATACAAATACCAAGAATGACAAAGATATAAAATTACTTGACAGATTTTAGAGATGTTTATCATAAAAATGTTCCACAAAGAGAGAGCATTCTCCAAAAGAATGGCATACTAACACACGTACTGGAAAGGCTCCCAGTAGACTGTAGGCAACAGGAAACTGTCATTGCCCATGAACACAGACCAAATGCAATTACTCTGAACAACTCTCAGAAAGGAGACTACACAAAATGACGAAAGGCTCAAAGGCCTGTGGGAATATCAGAAGACCAATGTCAGGTCAGCAGTATCATAGGAAGAAAAAGAGGAAGCATTTGTAGAAGACCGTGTGGCAGTGATGAGTAAGAGTTTAGCAAAAAGACACAGCCCCGAAACACAAAACATACAGTGAACCCCCAGCAAGACTTTTCCCAAATCTGTCTCTGAATACAGCATAACTAATTTTTGAAAGCCAAAGGAAAATCTCAAAAAGAGCCTCAAAAACATGGCATTACCTATAGAGCAATGAGAGGTTCTCAACTAGAAGTTACGCTGTTTCTAAAAGGCTACTTGGCAATGTCTTGGAGACCTCTAATAGTCAGGACTTGGAGAGGCAGAAGGGTGTGGAAATCTACTTGATAGAGACTGAAGATGCCCCTGACGAGTCTACACCACCATGTTCTGTCTTTAAGCAACTCATTTCAACAACTAGACTGTCTCAAAGTAAAGGGTACCATAAAATAAACCAGTCAGAAGAAAGCTGGAGTGAGCTTTGACAAAACAAACTCAAAACAAAGAAAGCAAACAGGATAATGAAGGCGTAATTCACAATTGAGAAAAGTCAGGTCCCCTTTGAAGACACAGAAACACTGGAGGTATTTGGACCTAACAACCAAGTTTAAAAATACAGAAAGCAGCCGGGCGTTGGTGGCGCATGCCTTTAACCCCAGCACTCGGGAGACAGAGGCAGTTGGATCTCTGTGAGTTCGAGACCAGCCTGGTCTACAGCGCGAGTTCCAGGACAACCTCCAAAGCAATACAGGGAAACTCTGTCTCGAAAAACAAAACAAAACAAAAACAAAAAACCAGAAAGCAGATGGACAGAACTGAAGAGAAAGGTAGGTAAATCTGTTACCGCAGCATGACACTCAATTTCACTGTCAAGAACAGGTAAAAGTATTCAGAACCGAATATAATCAGCCACCATGGCTGTGATAATATAACACAAATTACTCAGCAACATGGGACCAACAAGACATACTTTAAAGCACAGATATAAAATTTATTATGAACAGATCTTATAGAGTTATAAACATACAAGGTATGTTCACTCCCCATAACAGAATGTAACTGCACTCTAATCACTTACAAGTAAAAAGAATATATTCTTTAAAAGGTAAAATCAGGAGCTAGATAGAGAAGATAGCTCGGGGGTTAAGAGCACTTGATGCTCTAGTAGAGAAGCCAGGTTCAGTTCCCAGCACCTATGTTGGGTAGCTTACAATACCCTCCAATGGAGGCCAACACCTTCTTCTGGCCTTCACAGGCACCCACATACTAGTGCACATATACACACAAAAATAAAACAAATCCTGTTTTAAAAGAGTAAAATCAAGCCAAGCACAGTGGTGCACACCTTTAATCCCAGAACTCTGGAATCAGAAGGCAAGCAGATCCTGGGGTGTTCAAGGCCAACCTGGTTTACATAGTGGACAGCACAGGCTATGTAGAAAGACACTCTGCCTCAAGTCAAAAAACACCCAAAAAAGTAAAATAAGGCTGTCAAGATTGCTCAACAGATAGAGAGGCACCTGCCACTAAGTCTAACGACATGCTTCCAGTCCCTGGGACAAGCAAGGTAGGAGGAGCCCGAACTTCTGAAGTAAGTATGTCCTCTGACCTCTCCAGGTTTGCCATGGCATGAGACTGCCATTACTCCTACATACAGAGAATAAATAAAAGTGCAATAAACTGTTTTCAAAATAGTAAAATCAGTGAAACCAAGTACTTTCTTTTTTCAGTGAGTGAGCAGGGATGGAGGTCAAATAGGGACAGAACACTTGTTGCTCTTGCAGAGGACCTGAGTTCAGTTCCCAGCACCCCGATGGCAGCTCACAACCATCCAGGGGATCCAACACATTCTTCTGATTTCTGTTGGGCACTAAGAATACACATAGTATAAATACATATACATAGGCAAAACACTCATACATATAAATCAAATCTAAAATATGTCTAGCAAAAGACTAACAGAGATTTAACAGAAAGACATTGAATTGAGCAGTGTCAAGATTAAAAGACACAACAACAGATTCCACAGATTTTTAAAGGCCAATAAAGGAATGCTACAAAATGTTATGCACCTCTATTGATTAACTTGGTAAAATGGACCAATTTTCCAGAAACTGTCAGGGCAGGGTATATAGCTCAGTGATACAGCAGGGCTCTGGCAAGCACAAGGTTCTAGGTTCAGTGCCCAATGTTATAGCAGGAAAGAAAAGAGAAAGGAAAAGTCAAAGAACTCTTAACCAATACCACATCCAAGGTGAAACAAATACCCGAGGAGCCTTGTAACCACTGAGTTCTGTTTATGTGACACTGTAGTTAATTTACTCATTGCTATAACAAAAGCAATTCATTTTAGCTCAAAGTCTGAGGCTACTGTCCATCGTGGCAGGAGAGGCATGCAGGAGAATCAGGAAGCAGCTGGTCACCTGGAACAGGGGCGAATGCTGATGCTCAGCTCCCTTTCTCGTCTCACTCAGGCTCCCCCGCTCACAGCACAGTCTCATCCATATTTTGGATGGGTTTTCCCATTGGTGGTAGTTTGAATAAGAATGGCCCCCATAGGCTCGTATGTTTGAATATCTGGTTCCTAGTTGGTGAACTGTTTGGGAAGGATTAAGAGGTGTGGCCTTGTTGGAGAAAGTGTGTCACTGGGTCTGGGGGTGAGCTTTGAGGTTTCAAAAGCCCACACCAGACCTAGTCTGTCTATGGGCCTACAGGAACCAAGGGGAGGCTGGTAGCTTGGTCCCAAGAGGGGAAGAATGACCCCACCGTGATGACTATGTATCATTTATTTCCTAAGCAATCAGTCAGGAAGAGAAAACACACACGATACACCTGGGGCTTGTGCTGCAAGATGAGGTAAGTAAGGAGAACTGAGGTGATTTAAAGACAACACTGGTCTGAAGACGTCACCACATTCATTTCAGGGCACAAACACTGAAAAGAGTGACTCAGATCTGAAACCCGGAGACACCTAAACCCGTGAGCTTACAGTTATGCACATGAAAGCACACTGGCTCTGATAAAAGGTATTAAATACTTGGGGAGGGGTGAGCATCAGTTCTGTTTTCTATACAAACTATCTCCAATAACTGAATAATCAAGTAACTGCTCAAGACAGCATCCTCTTTACCCAAACGTAAGCAGGGAAGGAAGGCATAGCAGAACCCGAAGGCTGCCATCTCAGAACCACACCATAATGAATGTTAGGAAAGACCAATGCCATTCACATCAGAGACAAACACCATCCATACACCTCTTAATTAAAGAAACACACCATGTCCTGTCCAAACAAGCAAAAAAGTGAACCTGTATCTAATCCAAGTTCCACAAGGATCACAGGAATATGTTAAGTGACCACACATGAACACACTCAGCAAAGTAAGAATTTGAACTCTATAGTATAAACTAACTAGTACACAGGGAAAGAAAATGCAGTCCTCCAAGGAGTGGGTTAACTAAAATGCTATGTTAATTATGTTTTAAGAAACAATCTAGGGGGGCTAGAGAGATGGCTCAGAGGTCAAGAGCACCAACTGCTCTTCCAGAGGTCCTGAGTTTAATTCCCAGCAACCACTGGTGGCTCACAACCATCTGTTATGAGATCTGGTGCCCTCTTCTGGTGTGCAGATATACATGGAAGCAGAATGTTGTATACATAATAAATAAAATCTTAAAAAATAGCCGGGCGTTGGTGGCGCACGCCTTTAATCCCAGCACTTGGGAGGCAGGAGGCAGAGGCAGGCGGATCTCTGTGAGTTCGAGACCACCCTGGTCTACAAGAGCTAGTTCCAGGACAGCCTCCAAAGCCACAGAAACTCTGTCCGAAAAACCAAAAAATAAATAAATAAATAAAAAAAAAAAAAAAAAAAACCAATCTTGGAACCACAGATGCTTCTGTGCTTAACAGCCTCCAGTTCAACATCACATTTTTACTTATTTCATTATGTATTACTCAAGCATCTCTCTCTCTCTCTCTCTCTCTCTCTCTCTCTCTCTCTCTCTCTCTCTCTGTGTGTGTGTGTGTGTGTGTGTGTGTGTATGTCAGGGCACTCATATGCTCATATGAAGTACTAGTGGAAACCAGAGGCAACTTTAAGGGTGGTCAGTTCTCTCCTTCCTTCCATAGTGTGGGAACTAGGGATTGAATTTAGGTCAGTAAGCTTGGCAGTAAGTGCCTTTACCTGCTGAGTCCTATTGCTAACCCTTTTTGTGAAAATCTAAATTTAAAAAGCCTTTTCTGGATTCAATGATACCTTTTCCCCATCAAAGCTTTGTATGATTAAGTCCTAATTCCCAGTTTCTCAGAATGTGATCTCACTTGAAGAGCCTATACAGAGGTGGTGCGGTTACAATAGGTGTGTATGGAGTATCTTAAACCAGAGCAACTGCTCTTTATAACAGTGGGGTCTGGAGCCAGAGCACAGTGGGAACACACGCTAAGAACCAGCACAGAGTGAGGAGACTTCAAACAGCTCCTTCCCTCACAGCCCCTGGAAAGGACAAACCTTCAGGCACCTTGGCCTCTTGGTTTCCAGCCTCCAGAAGGACAAGGAAGGCTGAGGCAGGGAGTTCTTGTTTAGATTTATATTATGGGAGTTCTGGTGATACAACACAGAGAAGGTACCTTTTACAGACATAAACTGAAATAGCTAATGATGCTGTGATTCAAAAGTTTGCTTCAAGCTGGCGTTGGTGGCGCACGCCTTTAATCCCAGCACTCAGGAGGCAGAGGCAGGCGGATCTCTGTGAGTTCCAGGCCAGCCTGGTCTCCAGAGCGAGTGCCAGTCTTAAAAGAAAAAAAAAAGGGGGGGGGGAAGAGAAAGAATTTGCTTCAAAATAACCTAGAAAAGAGAAAGATCGTACATGTATACACAGAGCAAAACCAGCCAACCATATATTGATAGTGGTGAAACTGAGATTTATTGTCTTAGTCTACTTTTTTTTTTTGATCGATGCTCTGTTATTAGTCTACTTTTACATTTGATATTTTTCATAATAAGTTATGAAGATTTTAAAGATCTCAAAGCAGCAGCAGCCGTCGCCACCACAGAACAAACAGCCAGGCATCATAGGGCAATGGGAAACCGGCATGATAAATTCCTGAAGGGAACACGCATCAGCCATAGGGACTGGAGCCCACCCCTCACACAGACACACCAATCACCGACCAGTTCTAATGATGGCAAGAGAATCATCATCCCAGAGCAACCATGCATAAAAAAAATAACCCAAGCCGGGCAGTGGGGGTGCACGCCTATAGACCTAGCACTCAGGAAGCAGAGGCAGGTGGATCTCTGTGAGTTCGAGGACAGCTTGGTCTACCGAATGAGTTCCAGGACAGCAGCCAGAGCTCTTACACAGAGAAACCCTGTCTTGAAAAACCAAAAAAGAAAGGCAAGAAAGAAGAAGGGGAAGAAGGAGGGAGGGGGGGAGGGGGAGAGCGAGAGCAACCCACAGTTTTCTAAATATAAGAATTTCTCAGTAACAGCCCCAACTAATCTAACATTGATTGTTACTCCCCCCCACCCCCCGACCTTGGAGGATGCTGCTCCTGTCAGTCTCCCTACCCTACTTTCTAGGGCATGTTTTTGTTGTTGATTTGGAACTTTTATGTGTAGGGTGTCTTGCCTACATGTATGTCCGTGTTCCATGTGCATGCCTAGTGCCCACTGCGGTCAGAAGAGGGCATTGGATCCCCCTGGAACCAGAGTTACAGTGAGCCATCTCTCCAGCCCCTCTCTGTCCTTTAAAACAAGGTTTTACTATACAGCCCAAGCTGGTCTGGAACTCAGTAAGCCTTTATCATTTATTACAGAAGTGGCAATTAATATCTTAGGTAACAACTCCAGAATATTTGTTATTGCAAATTTGGCTGTATATAGATTATATACTGGGTACACTTTATATTCTCAAATAGGCCCTAGAGAAAGGAATTTCTTCTCACCAGCTGCAGCCATCAGTTCTCACACTACATAGTCTTGGTTTTTCCCTTTGATAAAGGGCTGAGAAGTCCCTTTTAATCAGTTAACAGCACCTGTTGCAAGTCACGTCCAGGGAGGAGATGTGAGCACATTTCTCAAGTTCATATCGCCTTTCTGGCTCTGGGATATGCATGCCCTATGGTCAGAGAGTTGTTAAATGTGCCCGTGGGTACAAAAACCAGGAAGAAGCCTTGTGGAATAGAAGGTACTTTTAGAGAATTTCTAGAAGGAACTTTTAGATCTTTTTTTTTAATAAATAAGTTCTTTAAGATTTTATTTATTTATTATGTATACAACATTCTGCTTCCATGTATATCTGCACACCAGAAGAGGGCACCAGATCTCATAACAGATGGTTGTGAGCCACCATGTGGTTGCTGGGAATTGAACTCAGGTCCTCTGGAAGAGCAGCCAGTGCTCTTAACCTCTGAGCCATCTCTCCAGCACCATGGGAGAAATCTTAAAGAGAGCTTTTGAGAGAGAACTTTTGGGAAGAACATTTTTGAAGAATAAAAAGCCATGAGAAGAATGATACGTGTATGAACTGATTCATCATCCCTCAGACTTTTTAGCAAACCCCAACCCGCCTGCTGTAAGCCTCCTGCCTGAACCCAGGATAAGTAAGTAGCACAGGCTGGCCTCAAACTCACAGAACTCCTCCTGCCTTGGCCTCCCGAGTGCTGAAATTACAGATGTAAGCCATCATGCCCAGCGTCACATGAAACAACAAAATGGGTAAACAGCAGCTAAGGGAAAGAGGAGCTTGATTTTCTGTCAGGGACCTGATTACCAGAGGAGACCCTAGCCTTCTCCAGCTTGTGGACCTAGACAAATAGTTAACTGCATCTCCTGTACCCAGATGCTCCCCCTTAAGTGGGGAGGGCTGCTAGGAAGACACAGTGGCTCATCTCTACCTAGCACACAGTGCTAGCTGTTGGGTATTTACTGACCAAGAGGTCAAAGACAGGGCACAAAAGAAAACCACTCACATGGGAAGCTGGCTTATCCCCATCTCCTTCACTTAGAATTCTACCCTGAGTCCTGAAGAAGGCAACCTTTAATGGTCAGCTGTGATGCTTGGTTGGGGCACAGAGGTCCCAGAGAAACACTAAGAGAACCGGGAATGTTCATCATACGGGGGGATTCCTCAATGGGGAGATAAAAATCCAGTAGCTGTATTCCATCCACAAAGCTCAGAGTGGATTCTGTTAAGGACCTGGTGACCTTTCTGCTATCTGTGGAGCAGACCTCACCCACCTTCTATAGAGTCAGACCTCACCCAAATTCCCCAGAATGATTATCCCAGACTCATCCCTCCCTAGACCATTGTCCAGCCTTAGGGGATATGCTACATGTACTTTATGGCCTGCAGACCTCTATTCTATCAGTCAGTGACCACACTAGATTTTAGGTTAAAAGACCTAAAATCTATAGAACCCACCCTCATGGTGTAGTCACCGTTAAGCTTCATTGTGAACCTGGAATTGGACTGATTGTTGCCTGGAAATCTTTCCCCAAAGTGTTCTGTGTTTTAAATCTGCTGCCTGGCTTTAGACTCCCTGAAGTCTGATCCAGGTTGACAAAGTCAATCTGTACCACGTTTTCGTTCTTATTGTTAGAGGCAGTTCATTTTCCTGTATGACACCTGCAGGAACCTGTGGTAATATACTACTTATGATTTATTAACGCTTGTCTGGGGGTACAAAAAACAAAGCTATAAACAAATCATGGAGCCAGACAATGGTGATACACACCTTTAATCCCAGCAGCCATACTAGCTAGCCATAGAGCCAGGCAGTGGTGGCACACACCTTTAATTCCAGGACTCAAGAGACAGGCTGTGAGTTCACAGCCACACTGAGCTACACAAAATTGATCCAGTCGTAAAGAGAAACAGCTCACACAAAGGTGATCTCAGCACTTGGGATCCCACGTCTTTAATCCCAGGATTTGAGAGGTATAAAAGGAAGAATCGAAGGGTCTCATGAGGCAGTTAGTCTCCAGCCAAGCTGAGGACAGAAAGAGATTTAGTTTCCTGTCAGGGGAAGACAGGACCTCCATTTCAGCTTGGCAGAGGTGAGAGCTAGTGATCGGCTGCTTTACTTTTCTGATCTTCAGCTTGAATCTTGAACTCCAATATCCATCTCTGGGATTTTATTTGTCATGTTTCAGGGATCAACCTTCCCCTGCCCACGCCTGACGTCAATGACTCCCAATACCTCTGGCCTACTCAGGGTCTTATTAGTTCCACTTTCCACACATTGTTTACATCTGATTGAGCTAAGGAGTTTATTCTTGTTAGCTATGCACTGTCTTTCTTACTTAAAAAGCTTCTGTCTCAATTTCCATTCAGCATTAAATATCCTTTAAAAAAAAATACTTACTCATTTTATGTGTACGTGCCTGAGTTGTGCGTATGGACACCGTGTGCATGCAGGAGCCTGAAGAGGCACCAGACACTATAGAACTGGACTTACAGCTGGTTGTGAGCCACTGTATGTGATTGGAACTGAACCTGGGTCCTCTGCAAGAGCAGCAAGGGCTCTTGGCCACTGAGTCATCTCTCTACCCCTTAGCATTAATTTCTAAATCCACCCCAGACCAAATAGCATCTGACCACAGTGCCAAAACACAATCACCATTTGTACAGAAGCATGGTAGCTCAAGGACACCAATATCCTGGCATCCCCCCAGCCCCTGGCTGAGTCCTTCACTGGTCACCTCACCTACAGCCAGTTCCCAACAGTCTTCCAGGTCTCAGCTCACATAAGGCCAAGGCTGACAGCAAGGCCTTTTGATTTGACTAAGAAAGGCTTTGCTCCCACAACCCTGCTAAACAACAAGGTACCACTGTTCCCTCGATTCTCTTCATTCCCCTTCTCCTGCCAGGACCTGGCTTACTGATGATACGATCTTGCTAACTTCCGTGGAAGGTAGGCCTCCTTTTCTCAGTCTTTCTTCAGAGTTCATACAGAAAGGAAACACCAGACTCCACTGACCCCTCCTGATTTAAGAAGTCCTTACTGATCTCATGTACATTTCTGAATTCTACGACCCCTCCTCCTAAAGTAACCTAAATTACTTATGGCTTGCCACCTCATATGAAAATGGCCATTTCCTGCAACTTAGACATAATTTATTTTCTAGGTTCACGAGCCGGGGAGGGCTGGGGTTTCTACTGTTAACCATGCCACTGACAGAAAACCAAGTTCTTTCCCCTAAATTTGACTTAAATGTAAACGTCTCTCCAGAGTGTCAGTCCTTCTAACTGGAAATCGGGCAAGACCGCCTAAAGAGCAACAGTGGAAGGAGGCTTTGCTGCCTTCCCCCAGACAAGCTTCCTAGTGATGAGATGGTTGGACCCAAAATGTGCGAAATCGAGAATAAACTGGCAGTCAAGACGGAAGCCTGTGTGTTATAATAGTTTTGGGTTTTTTTGTTTTTCAAGACAGGGTTTCTCTGTGTAATTTTGGAGGCTATCCTGGAACTCACTCTGTAGACTAGGCTGATCTCGAACTCACAGAGATCTGGCTGCCTCTGCCACCCAAGAGCTGGGATTAAAGGTGTTCGCCACCAACGCCCGACCGTGTTAAAATAGTTCTAATGTGGCTTTCTCTGAACTGGTTTCCAGGTGCCCAGCTCCAGAGACGATGAGTCAAACAGAAATGCTAAATAAAACAAACATTTTGTGAGGGCAATTAGAGGACTCCCTTTAAAGATTCCTACAATGTTGTCCCTAAAATTATTCAAACTCATAAGGAAAAAAAGTTATTAAGATAACTATGCTGTGGATAGGAGAGAGGAACGATAACAGTTATTTTATGTTTCAGTTTCTTTCTTATTTTAGTGCACTGGTTACTTGATTTCTACACCTAACAGCAAGGCTGATCAACCAGCACGTCAGCAGCCTGGATATGATAAACCCCCCCTTTACCCCCCTGCTCAGCCAGGAACCAGTTTCCACTTAGTCAACCACACCAGACAACGAGCTGGGGGAAATGGACCTTATTTTATGGAAGTTTCTTTAGAACCTCTTCTCAGATTCATCTCAGATTAAATTGGGGGTGGGGGACAGTGTCAGGCGTCCATGCTTTGAAGTAAAGCTAAAAGACATGTGGGGGTTTGGGAAGTTGTTGTTTTGTTTTTGTTTTGAAAAAGCATTTCTCTATGTTATAGGTCTGTCTGTCCTAGAACTCACTTTGTAGACTAGGCTGTCCTTGAACTCTCAGAAATTCACCTACCTCTGCCTCCTGAGTGCTGGGATTAAAGGTGTGCACCACCATCACCTGGCATCTGTTTTGTTTTATAAGCAAGACTGACTTTAAGTACATATTCTCAGGCCAGCAAGACAGACCAGCAGGTAAATGCAATTGCTGCCAAGTCTGGCATGGAGAAAGAGAAGGGCCTCCCTCAAGTGCCCTTCTAACTGGAAATCTGAATTCTACTGCTCCACCACAATTCATGAGCAGTGGCACTCACAGAAACTCTCACCGCCCCCCACACACATGAACAAAAAAATCCATGACTTAAGTAGACAAACATAATAAATAAAATACACATTCCCTTAAGTATTTGTCAGACTACATAGTCTACCCTTTGCCTTGGAAAATCTTAGTCATCTCAGCCATGGGCAGCACCAGGCTCATCAGCACAAGGAGCCTTAAGATACAGATGAGTAACCGTGGATCAGATCCGTTTCCAACCTACTCTGCAAACCCCACCCCCCACGTCCCCACAGAAGACCCTGACTTGCTCTTTATTCTAGGACCGCTTCACTGTCATGGTCAGAGGGTCATGGGTTTCCTCCTGCCTTTTATAAATGCTACTAGGGATTCTTACTCTTCTGACCAGACAGCGATGTTCAGACAATCAGGAAATTCTCACAGGTCTTTCCTAAGACACTGGAAATTAATCTCACGTGCAACCCTTCCTTAAACCTAACAAGTGGTGGAGTCACCTCAAGAAAGAGTACAGCGAAAGAAAAGGGCTCAAGCATGGTGCATCAGGTCAGTCCCTGTCCAGCCTCCACGGCACTCCCCCTGCAAACGCTGAGGAGGCGAAGGAATAAGGAAGGACAAGAGGGTGCTGTTGTTTCTCCTGTGCATCCCACATGTGGAGGAAAAGCTCTCCTAGCACTCCAGCAACAGGTCCTCCAAAAGTTGTTTCCTTGTATCTTTATCCACCACAGACAGAAACAATGTGGAACATTTTCTTACCCCGGTGTTCATAATGCTTCAGATCATCAAAAACGAAACCACTAGTAACCACTAAAGCACCAGTGACACACAGTATCAAAGGGTGCTACCCAAAGGACCTGAGAGGAACTGGATTCTCATCTCTTGGTTGGAAGAGGAATGAGGTCACACAAGCGTCACGAGGAATGAAGATGGCAAAAGCAAAGCAGGACGGTGGGCAATGCTAACAACTCTGGACAGCGTCTACCACCCTCACATGGTGCCATGACGGCAGTGTTGCCAGCACGCTCTGATTCTGTGTGGAAGTCAGTGTCAGAATGCAGGCTGTTACTTTTGTTTCCAGGTGAGGACCTCAGCAGGATAAGAAGCAGCTCTCAATCCCAATCTACATTCTCTTTGGGATTCTGGGAACTCCAACTCTCCCTTTTCACAAGCTGTTCCCTGTGAGCTTCTGCCACAGAGAGGGCTGCCAGTCAGAGGGAGGCTGGGGGCGGGGCAGAGGGAGGCTGTAGGATGAGCTTCTGGTCCTATCCCCATTTCAGCAGTTGGCTTGAGCCTTTGATGGTTGTGCACCTCCAGAAACAAGACTCAAGCTCTAGCCATGAACTTGTATAACTCGGAGAACCCAGTGTCAGCTACTCCAGCTCTAGCATCTGAATGTCTGCTCCCCTCCGTCACTACTCCTTTCCCTTTTGTTCTTTAACCTCTCAAATCCACGGATTCTCCACATTCAAAGAGCCTGGCTCTGAGGGCCTAGTGTATGCACTGTGGGACCAGCTAGACCTGACAGCCATGAGACCTAATCAAGGCTGGGAAGTGAAGAGTTTTTTCTATCACACACAGAATGTATAGGATGCTCACACAGACCAGGCACTGTTTCTAGGGCCACGGGAGATGTGATTTCTTTTTTTCCCCCCTTATGAGGCAGGGTTTCACTATGTAGCTCTGGCTGTCCTGGAACTCATTATGTAGACCAGGCTGACCTCAAACTCCCAGAGCTCCACCTCCCCAGTGCTGAGAGCGCTTTTCTCTTCAGGTGTGATTCTTTTTAACGTATGAAGTGAATGAGTAAGGTGGCTGCTATTATCATCTCTGGGTTAGCAATGAGAAAAATTTTAAAGTGTGTTCAGGGCAGGCAAGATGGCTCAGTGGGTAAAGGAACTTGCTGCCAAACAGACAACCTGAGTCAAGAACCCTAGTGCTACATGGAAGAAGGAAAGAACTGGCTCCAACTGCCACATGCATGCCATGGTGTGTGTGTGTGTGTGCGTGTGTGTGTGCGTGTGCGTGTGTGTGCGTGCGTGCGTGTGTGTGTACATATGTATGTAAAAACCCTGTTCAGAAAATAAAGTCACGGTGATAGGCCGAAATTTAAGTCTCCCTACAAACTGTCACACTTCCTGTACACTGTTCCACTGAGCTTGTACAGTGCTCACAGCTCACTTCAGGCATGTGTACAAGTCATGTTCTAGAAATCTCCTTCCTTTTGTCAGCTCACTGGTTGTCTAACAAAACAGCATGCTTATGCCATGAATGGCCTCATACCACAGGCTTGGTCATCATGTAATCTATACCCCATTATCCGTATTTCTTGCAAAATGTAATTAAAGCAGAATGTAGTCAAATCTCTTTTTTAGGAAGGAATATTTTGTCTGGGCAATGCATTTCCTTCATCCAGTCATGAGTCACACAATGTCTGGCTGTTCTACTCTCTGTGATCCTAAGATTAATCAGTGGAATAAAAGTCTAATCCTTCCATTATAATGGAATCTGGACTGTAAGTGCACAATTATCACTGTCTACTGTAAGGCTTTGGCACAAGACAGTCAGAAAACCCAGGGTGCACAGACGCAGATATACAAAATGACCTTTCCCAAAGAGGGGAATAAAAGGTGCTACACAAGCCTTCAGAGAAAGGAACTGCCCGCTCACCCTACTCTTAACAATCTGTTTTTTTAATCACGAATGCTGGTACAGGCCAGGAATTCAAGCACTCTGGAGGCTGAGGCAGGAAGACTGTAAATTTAAGGTCAGTCAAGGTTACATAGCAAGATCCTTACAGAAGAAAAAAAAAATACTTGTGTTAATCAATGTCAAAAAAGTTTAAGAGGGAATCAAAGCTGAAAAGATTCTAAATTCTAGTTCCAAGCTTCCTCCACAGTCTCATGTAACTGCTTTCAATCTCATTTGCCCCTTTAAAAAGGGACCATGGGGCCAGAAGTGGTGGTGCAGGCCTGTAATCCCAGGACTCAGAAGGCTAAGGCTGAGGGTCCTAAGTTTAAAACCAGTATGAACTACACAGCAAGACATTGAAGGGACCAGCTCTGCATTTCGGGAGCCATAACAGCCGAACACATGCTTGTCTGACCTTGTCTTAGTCACTAAGAGGTCAGACACCTGCCTATTTCAGCAGCCATGGCAGTCTAACACGTGCTTGTCTGACTTTGCCTTGGTCACTAGGAGGTCAGATGCCTGCCTCGTGGCAAGGAACCAATCAGAAGTTAGCTGGTGGTGCTATGCTTTACGGCTCTGGGTGTGCTTTACAGACAAGTGCACAGCAATGACGCTCAGAGCATAGCAACCACCCTGGGAGGGCCTATGGGCCATAACAACCGGTTGACCAATCAACACAGGGCAAACCCTCCAAGCCTGGAGACACACCAATCCTGAGCCTGTGCGTACCCCTAGACACTCCCCTTATGCCACCCTATAAGATCTCTATGCAGAAACTTTGAGCTGTCTTTCCTAGCCATCCGCCATGGTGGGTGGATGAAAGGTCCGAACTAACATGGGGTTAGCTCGTTAAATAACTATAATAAAGCCTCGTGCAGTTTGCATCAAGCTTTCGACTCCTCCTGGCTAGGCTCAGGATTGGTGTGTCTCCAGGCTTGGAGGGTTTGCCCTGTGTTGACTGGTCAACTGGTTGTTATGGCCCATAGGCCCTCCCAGGGTGGTTGCTATGCTCTGAGCGTCATTGCTGTGCACTTGTCTGTAAAGCCTGTGGGGTGACTGCAGTCTTGGGCTGAGATCCTGGGGGCCTGAGCTTCTGGGGGGGGTCTTACAACATCACCAAAAAAGGGAGGAGATGGAAGGATGGAGGCAAGGGTGGAGGGAGGAAAGGGAAAGAAAACGAATTATGAAGAAAAATGAGGGCAAATAAAGGATCGCTTATTAATTAGATTTTACTCAGAACAAGGAGAAAGTACAAGAAAGAAAACCATCATGACAAGCCATACAATCTCAATGAGCTCCAGCAAATATGACAAGACATTAACTGTTCAGTTGCCTATTTCTGGCTGCTATTTGACTATCTCACTGACAGCTGTATCACACTAGATGTGATTCCTGAGCAGAATATCTGATTAAACCATATTTAAAATGGCCCATTTTAAAATGGGCAGATTGAGGCCCACTCCTCAAGCTAATGAATTTCCTAAACAAATACTACTTTAAAACAGGGAAATGTATGCCTTTTAATCTCTGAAGTCACCATTCAACCCACAAAGTTGTTTTTATTATGTAACAAAAACATTTAGAATATATTAAGGAATTAACCATCCTTTCCAAGATTGGATGCAACAGATGTATAACAAGACAGCACCGTGTGAAATATTCGAAGCACAAATAACTTGATACTACTCAGAGACCTTAGGGAGTCAGATCTCAGGACAACTTCCCTCAACTCACTGCCAAGGGAACCTTGAAATCATACTTTGCATTTTAATAAGGGCTCTGATTTAATGACGCAGAAAATTCATTTAGAAACCTAATCTGAAACCACAAAACAGGCTGTTCTTGATATTTATGTTCTAACGATACAGAACTGAGCACTTTCCTTGCAAAGCTTCAAGGCAGGTTTTAAAACCTTTCAGGGAAGCCAGCAAGATGCCTCAACCCATAAAGGTCTGTTTCGGTCAAGCCTGAAGACCTGAGTTCAATCCTTGAGTTCCCAGGTTGGAAGGAGAGAAGCAACTCCTGAAAGGTCCCCGACCTCCACAAGTATTGTACAGACACACACGGTAAACTTAATAAAGGAAGATTTTTTTTTTTTTTTTAATTCAGAGCTCACAGTCTGAAAGAGTTAACAATCATTTACTTTGACCTCTTCAACTACTGGTGTCTCAAATTCTCACCATTACACCGGCACGATGCTATGGAAATTGCTGACACAGGCTAGTCAACTGTGCTACTGAGTTTTTGTTGATACACAATCACTGCAGAGCCACCGTAAAAGCAAAAAGAAGCAGAATCACATTTTTTAAATAAAGTACTAAGTAGCAGGCACTTGTCTTAAAAATTCTGCCAAGGAAGGACCGCTGTATCTAAATCCAATGGGCAACAGACCAACAGGACACTGGATGGATGGAGTTAATGAGAAAGGTAACAATTACTCTCAACTATTGGGCATTTTAGAAAATATTTCAAAGAACAGAGTTTTAAGGAGTTTAATTATACAAAGAAAAGTCCGAACCACAGCCATAAGAGAGAAGAATTAAGTTCTAGCACACCTTAGAGCTGAAGGAAGGAGAAAAACCTTTGGAAAAACAAAACACTAGGCTCTGAAACTAAGATCTTAGCTGAAAATATTGAAGGTCTTACCTCCCACTGTAAGTGAGGCGGGATGTTTCGGATCTGAAGTTTCCGAATCCTGCAGAAGAATTAAAATGTTTTAAGGACCAAAACAGACAAAAGCAAAACACACCACACAGCCAACACAGAAGCTTAAGAAATAATTAAAATATGAATTTTAATTTAACTACACACCAAAATGTAATGAGGAAATGTAGCCCATGGAAAAGGCAAACCAACCCCAAGGTGTGCCCCGAGAACTTGGCCTTGGCACTGTTAAATGATCGATGCTTTCTAAACCACTAAAACAGATAGATAAAAGTAAATTTGTTCTGATGACTATGTGTAGCTTTAAAGCCTCCTTCCCTTATCCTCCCAGGGCACAGACAGGGCCTAAGTCCAGATGTTTTTGTTCTGAGATCACAGCTAAGGGGCTCAGAAGAACTTTCAGGGAACTTGTGACTGGAGGAAAAAGGGAAGCACACATATTTTCACTACTTCCAGACTGTAACATTCAACACATTCTTTCTTCATGCTTGTTGGTAATAAGCCATAGTACCTGTAATTCTCAAATCGATAAAAATCAGGTATTCTCATGCCACAAAAGGTGCAGTGGATCTTTTAAATATCATCTGGATTTAGTGCTGTGAAATTTACTATGCTGCCAAAACTTGTACATACATACACAATCATGCATGGGTGCACATATACAAACACACACATTCTCGGTAGACTAGCCTAGAATGACCTTGAACTCCTGAGGCCCCTGCCTTTACCTTTTGAGCACTGGGCTTACAGCTGTGGGCCAACGCATCTCCTTCATGCAGTGCTGGGCACTGAACCCAGGGCCTCATACTTGAGGAAAGTACTATCAGTCAAGATCCATTCCCTAGGCCCCCACAATTATATTGAAAAGCACATATTACTGCATCATAAGTTAACACTTTGCTAACTTTATGGGTTTGGTTATCTTTTCTGGAGACAGGGTCTCTTGCTCTGAATCCCAGACTTGCCTAGAAATTTCAGCAATCCTCTTGCCTGAGCAGGCTTGAATGAGCATACTAGGCTTTGCTAACTGTACTTTGAAACAGTTTCTTTAGCAATCCTATGCATTTAAAGACATCCTAGGACTGGGGAGATAGCTTAGTTGGTAAAGTACTTGTACATAAACATGAAGACTTGACCTCTATCTCCAGCACCCTTTTAAGAAGCTGGGTACAGTGGTGCACACCTTCAATGTTAGCATTCAGGGGGCAAATAAGGTTCTGTGATTTCATAGCCAGCACACACAGTGAACTCTAGACCAGCCAGGGCTACACAGTGAGTTCTAGACCAGCCAGGGCTACATAGCAAGACCTTGTCTCAAACAAGAAAAAAAAAATATTGAGAAAGACACTTAAGTTTGACTTTACATTCATTCACATGAACATATACACACTAATAATAATGATGACAATACCGGCGCTTGGGAGGGTGAGGCAGGAGGATTACTGTGATGGAGGCCAGCCTAGCTTCAATGTAAAACTTGAACCCAAAATAAGAAGTTAATAGGTTTCAGGCTAAGAAATCCACAGCATGGAGAACATGAGGAATCTTTACCTCTGAACCACCTGTGTGGTGGGTGAAGGGTGGAGAGGGAGACAGGACACAGACTGTGAGTCGCTCTACGGGCACCATACACCAATCAGTCTCTAGCTGCTGAAACAGCAATGCCCATCTGTAATATGCCACAGGGACACTGAAGGGGGAGGATTTTGAGGTTGGGCCAGCCTTGGTAACACAGTGACACGCGCCTCCATAAAGCCAAACAGCAGTGAGAATAATGTAGCAACTCAGTTTGACAAATCAAGAAAGTAATTCAGGGGCTGGAGAGATGGCTCTGCAGTTAAGATCACTTACTGCTCTTCCAGAGGACCTGAGTTTCACTCCTAGCAACTACATCAGGTGACTTATAACCAACCACCTGTAACTCTAACTACAGACCAGAGCCACTATGGGCACCTGCACTCATGTGCACACACTTACACATAATTAAAAATAATAAAAAAGAAACTAATTCAATTGTTTAACTCACAAAAACCAGAACCCCAATGAACTTCCCTCTCCCCATCAAACAGCCTCTGATTTTGAAGTTTTACAGCCTATGAGGTCTGAAGTAGACTGTAGTGCGCTGTCTACCTCTTTCCTTTCTCACAGAGCAGAATAAATGCCGTAGCTGCTGCCTAATCAAAGATACCAAAGGAAACACGAACTCAAATTAGACTTCCTGCTCACAATCTACGCAGAGCAAAAGAAGGGAGATGCATTCAATAGTTTTTATGACACAGTAAAACAGAAAATCAGAGAGAGCAGACTAAAATAGTGTATATAGTGTCAGTTAAGGAAAAAAATCTGAGCACCATCTAATTAGAACACACAGAGGACATGATGCTTTGTCCAAGAATGGCCCCTGTGCCGGGCATGTGAAGAAGACATGTAGTCCCAGCACTCAGGATGCTAAAACAGGAAGATCAGGAACCTGAGGTTATCTATCCTACAAAGCCAGATTCAGACTCAAGAACAAAAATCACCATCATCATCTTCATCACAACTCATGCTCACATTGATACTAATTCTGGATAAAAGGTTTAAAAATATACCCAATGGCTGGGAGATGGGTCAGTGAGGAAAGTGCCTGCCTCACACACATGGGGACCTGGAATCCAAATCCCCGAACCCATGTAAACCAGGCACGTAGCGCATAGAAGTCCAAGACAGGAAACTCCCCACATGCTGTGGTCCAGCTAGCCTGGTTTAGACAGCAGAGAACACACACCCAAAGTTGTCCTCGACTCCACGTGCACGCCTACATTCACACAAATCAACACAGTTGAGTGAGTATACCTGTGCACGCTCACACACACACACACACACACACACACACACACACACACACTAATATAACACAAGTTTTCTAATATGTTTTGGATATGTTATAATTTGCTTCATTCACACTGTAAATATTTACCCTGGGTAACCTAGAGAATATGCAGGTGTGAACTTATTTTATTCAAGCATTTGACAGGCTTGCAAGAAGAGTGAAGAAACTGAGTCTCCACCCACTCTGGACTCATTGTGGAGAGTAGACATCTCCACAAAAATTTCCCTAAAGTCAAGCCAGGTGGTGGTGGCACACACCTTTAGTCCCTGAACTCGGGAGGCAGAGGCAGGCAGGTCTCTAAGTGAGTTCGAGACCAGCCTAGTCTACAAGAGTTGGTTCTAGGACAGGCTCCAAAGCTACACAGAGAAACCCTGTCTCGAAAAACAAACCAAACTAACAAAACTTCCCCAAAGTCAATGTGCAAGTGTGCATATACTCACATTACAAAACCAAATGTCCAAGAAATTCTTTAGGGTATTATTATTGAAAAACAGCCATGTTCTCAAGAATGTTTAAAAATGCACACAGCTCTCATTTACCAACTAAATGTCCCTTTGGAATAATCATTTTCTAAATGACTGTCCAGTTTCCTAATCAACCAAAGGTTCCAACCATACTCAGATGGCAGAGAAATACTGTCTCTGCCTACTCAACCCAAACTATACTGCTCATCACATGCTAACTAGTCAGTGTCTCTGGCGTCTATCTCTAGGCCAACTTCTAGAAGGATATCCTATCTAGGTTGATTCAAAATGCTGAAGAGTCAAGTAAATACTGATGTTTACAGATGGTTTCTGCCAAGTGTGGTGATACACACCTGTAATCCAAGCACCCTGGAGGGCCCGGAGTTCAAGGTCAGCCTTGCCTATATTCAAAATTGGAAGCCAGGAGCCTGGGAGACACTTGCACGTATATAACAGTTCAGTTCCAATATAAGTTAAATAAAGTAGTGTCTCATTTCTTCTGACATCACATATTATCTTAGTTAAGATTTTTATTGCTGTGACTACAGCAACTCACATAGAAAACATTTAACTGGGGTGGCTTACAGTTCAGAAGTTTAGACCATTATCATCATGAAGTGTGCAGGCAGATGTGGTCCTGGACCTGAGTGTGCTACATCTTGACCAGAAGGCAGCAGGAAGTTGACTCATATTCATACTGAGGGAAGCTTGAGCAAAAGAGACCTCAAAGCCCGCCCCCACAATTACACACTTCCTCCAACAAGGCCACACCTCCTAATAGTGCCACTCTCTTTGAGGGCCATTTTCTTTCAAACTACCACACACACAAATCACATACATGAGATATGGGATAACAGGGTTATCTTGGGTGTATAGAACAGTGCTTGGCAACAGGTAAGTACTCAACAGGTTTAAACTTAAATATTTAGTTAACAGAAGGGAAACGAAAGAGGACTGCCTGTAATCCCAGGCAGGAGACAAAAGCAGGACGCATAGAAAATGTGAGGCCAGCCTGGGCCACACAGGACACTTTCCAGACCAACCTGGGCTATGTATTCAAAACACCAACAAACTCCAAAATAGGAAGAAAAACATAAGAGAAACAGGATTTGGCATTTATGTTGACTTTCTTAAATCTTATACAGAAGGAAAAAAAATCACCACATTTAGTACAAGAATGAAAACTAGAAAAAAAAAACCACTCAATTATTTAAATACACAAATTATTAAAAAAAAAAAAACAAAAAAGGGATTTCTCCCAGAGGAAAATGGGTTTTAAAAACACCTACTTCTGCAGAGCTGGGACTTGACTTGTTGCACTCACTGCAGGGCACACACTTAGCCTGCCCAAGGCCCTGGCTCCATCCCTCCAACTGGCGAAAACATCCATATACTGAAATGTTTGCATGGAAATTCAACTAGTAATGTATCTTTTAAAAAACAAGTTTAATCAAAGGAATTCTAAACAGCACCTTCAAGACCCTTCGTTAACTGATATGATTTTATGCAAATTTTCAAATTGACTCTAAGTTCTTTTTCATGGTGACTCCTAGGCAGTTGGCTGTCAAGATACCACAGGCTGTCAGAAGCTCACTGAAGACAAACTTTGTAACTCCACACATTCTATGAGGAGCACATGGCCACAGGAGTGGCTGCTCTGGTGAACAGTGCAAGAGTTACGAGTGGGGATTAGTAGTGGGAACAACACACAAGGTTTTCCCATGAAGTAGGGTGTCTCGACCCATGGCAGTGTGAGCCTGCTGTTGAGTGAGGTACATTCTTGTTACAGACTAAGGAGAACTGGAGACAGGAAGCGCAAGTCTGTTTGGGGCTGCATTGTGGGTGCCAATCTGAGTATTCTCAACTCAGTTACTGTTTCAAAAGAATAAGTGTGGTGTGGTGTGTGTGTGTGTGTGTGTGTGTGTGTGTGTGTGTGTGTGTGTGTGTGTGAGAGAGAGAGAGAGAGAGAGAGAGAGAGAGAGAGTCAGTTCCAGGACAGGCTCCAAAGCTACACAGAGAAACCCTGCCTCGAAAGACCAAAGAGAGAGAAGGAGAGAGAGAGCGCGCACACTTGATGGTACACACCTTTAATACCAGCACTCAGGATGCAGAGGTAGGTGGATCCCGAGTTAGAGGCCAGCCTGGTCTATAGAGCGAGTGCCAGGGCAGCCAGGGCTACACAGAGAAACCCTGCCTGGATAGAAAAATAAATAAGTGGAGGAGGAGGGTATTTCTGGACTGACCCATACTATTGTGCCTTGGCAGTTGGGCCCCAAAAGAGCAAGCAGAAAAGTCTTCAATGATGTCTGCCAATATATTGTCAGAAAGCCCCTAAGCAAAGAAGGAAGAAGTCCAGAACTCAAACACCCAAGATTCAGTGTCTTGTTACTTCACATGTCCTGCAACAAAAACACAGCCGACAAATTGCTCTGAAGAAACACACTAAGAAAAACAAGGAAGAGGCTGCAGAATATGCTCAACTTTTAGCCAGGAGAATGAAGGAAACTACAGAGAAATGCCAAGAACAGAAAGTCAAGAGGTAGCGGCTGTTTGCTGAGAGCTTCTAAATCTAAGTGCAGTCACAATTAAGTCTTCAAGACTAACATATAATCAGACCTTAAATTACAAACAAACAACAAAAACAAAAGCAGAAGTTGACTCAAAAGTAGAAAAACTAGTAAGATGATCCCCCATTTTTCTATTCCCAGCTTCAGCGATCCAGTTTGATCTGGATCATGTTCATTCTACACCCTGCCTCCTCCAACAAGGCCCACGAGGGCCAATCACGCTAAGACAAGGACGATATTCAACATGACCACAACTCAAGCATGGCACAAGATGGACTAACCAAGACTCCAACTAGTAGATACCTACTCAGGGTTTATTCCGGTTGCTCGGAACTGCCACCCCAGTTGGTTTGTTCACATCAAGGTCTTAATAATATGTCTTACATTTACTTGGCACAGTCCCAGGTCATAACTCCTATCAGGTTCTAGATTCTGCCTATGGCTTCCCCGGCCCAATATCAGTAACTATTTACTAAACTGAATGTGATATATGAGAATAGCATGAAATATCCATAAACTCCCCAAATTACCAAGAAATAAGACAACTCAAGCGGCAGAGTGGGGCACTCCTGTAATCCCAGCACTGGCGAGGGGAAGATGGGAGTTCAGAACCAGTCTACTCTACACAGCAAGACTCTAACTGCAACCCCCTTACCCCCCAAAAAGGCAACTGAAGTTGCCCTCACACAAGCAGATCTCTGAGTTCAAAGCCAGCCTGGTCAACATAGTGAATTCTATCTAGGTCAGCCAGAGATACATAGAGAGACCCTGTCTCAAAAGTGAGAGAGAGAGAGAGAGAGAGAGAGAGAAACTATCTAAATAAATAAAAGCATTAGTCTATCAAGCATGGTAGCTCATGCTTGCAATCTCAGCTGAGGAAATTGAGTCAGCCCAGATTCAAGTCAGTCTACCCAAACTACAATGAATTCCAGATCAACATGGATTACAGAGTGAGACTCAGTCTCAAAACCTTGTGGGGCTGGGGTGGAGGTGAAGGGGAGGGAAAAAAACAAACAAGTCAACAAAAGACCTTAAACAGCTGAATGCAGTGGACGTGGGCCTGTAATTCTAACACCCAGGAGGCAGATTTGGAAGGATCCTGTTCAAGGTCACCCTCAGCCACTTGGACAGTTCAAAACCAGCCTGGGCCACCTAAGACATTCATAAACCTGTCCACCAAATCTCCATCCCCAGCCTCTCCCCAGATGACTTTAGAAAAAATGCCATTATCAAAGTGAGAACTCAGCTGGCCTAGACGATTTCGTGGAGAAACTGCCATATGCTGTCAAGCCTGGCAACCTGAATTTGATTTCTGAGTCCCGTCCGGGAGGAGAGAACACTCTTACCAGACGTCCTCTGACTTTCACTCATACTCCATGGTCCATCTGTGCTTACACACTAATAAACGCAATAAGGACATTTTACGTTACCAAACGACAACATTAAATATCTAGCTAGAGCTCAAGTTTTCCTAAATAAAAAAATGTAACAAGTGGTTAATCCACATTATACAAATACGATCCACACACAGTATCTGGCTCACTTCTCAGGAGACTGGAGATTTTCCATTTCACTTCTCTCTCTTCACTTAACAGTTTCCCTGGGCCTGGATTTTGCTAATTTTCTATCCCATATAAAATGACAGACCCAAAGGCTTGATAGGCTTTTCACTGTTGCTTGTCTAGAATAAAGGAGTGGTGCTCCCCAGGGGTGTCCAGTATTGGTTTGTTGTTGTTTGTCTACCTCTGAAACAGGGTCTTGCTCAGCAGCTCAGACAGACCTCACACACCTTCTCTTTTAGTTTTTTGGGTTTTTTTTTTTTTTTTTTTTTTTTTTTTGAGACAGGGTCTCTCTATGTAGACCAGGCTAGCCTCTGGCTGAGATCCTCCTGAGTGCTGGGATTAAAGGCATGAGTCACCATGCCCAGCCTAGCCTGGGAGTCTCCATCCCACCTCAGTCTCCTAACTGCTGGGATTCCAGGTATGCCTCCACATGCCTGGCTCGCTGGCTGCCTTGTTTTGGTCATTGCCTATATTATTTTATTCAGGTTGAATACACAACTTTCTCACTCTGTCAAGCCTCCCATTAAGGTTGAGCTAAAATTCTTCTAATAAAGAAGAATTATCAGCAGGGTATGGTGGCCATATCTATGATCCCAGCAACTTGGGAGGCTGAAGAGGATTCCAAGTTAGAGGCCAACCTGGGCTACACGGTGAGAGCTCACCTCATTCAACAAACAAATGCTAGGAATGGTGGCACACATACCTTTAATGTATCAGGAGGAAGAGGCAGCTGGGTCACCACAGAGGCCACCCGGGCTACACAGTGAGCTCTAAACCAGCCGGGGCCACATTATCAAGCCCTTTCCCTCAGAAACTCTTGAACGGTCTGAAGAGCAGTAAGTACAGAAAAATCAGGATAAACACGTTTAGCTCTCTCCTCACCACAGTAGATGCCTTTTATCTCCCGCCACTCTCACCTCTGAGGTCACCGGAGCCACTCACCCCTAGTTCCAGCAGGCCACACTTGTTTGTTGATTTCTAACATCAGTGCTTTCTCAGAAGACTCAAAAGCTCAGAAATACTGGGAAAATTGAAACTCTTAAGAATAATCTGCAGAACTAGGTGTGGTGTGATAGCAAACACCTTTAATTGCTACACTCAGGAGGCAGAGGCAGAGGCAGAGGCAGGCAAATCTCTCCAAATTTAAGAGCAGCCACTGCCATATAGAGAGGCCCTGTTTTGGTGGCGATGGTTTTCCTGTTTGTTCGTTTTTTAAATCAATCTGCTTTCCTAGCATGCAGAGTCTCTAAATTCAATCTCAATATCCCCCCCCACAACCCTGGCCCCGTTTTTTCGAGACAGGGTTTCTCTGTGTAGCTTTGGAGCCTATCCTGGCACTCGCTCTGGAGACCAGGCTGGCCTGGAACTCACAGAGATCCTCCAGCCTCTGCCTCCTGAGTGCTGGGATCAAAGGTGTGGCCACCACCACCCAGCCCAATCTCAATATATTTTTAAGAGATTATTCTACAGTTTTTACAGGCAGGGAATGGTGGGGACACATGAATGTCACCCGTAATTCAGATGGGTGAAGCTGGGGGCATCTGTATAATCTCAAATCCCATTTCTTTACAATAAATGCAGTAATGTGTGCCCTGGGACTGCCCTCCTAGCTCCTTTCCTCCATCAGCTCACTCATCCATGGCTTCTTGAAATGCCCTCCAAAACAAACCAGGCTCGAAAATATGTCTCCACCTCCTCCTGCAGGAGTCCATGGAGATCTCTCACCTTTCAGGATGAGCTGTGCCCCGCTGTCTTCTAAAGAGACCAAATGTTTTCAGCGCAGTTACAAAGCCGGCTCATGGCATTCTTCGTATTAACTGATCTCATTCATTCTTTCTGATGCTGGTTCTTACAACTTATGGATAAAATTCCATTTCAAGAGCAGTTTTGCTTTCTGGTTTTGTTTTTTTTTTGGAGGGGGGCAAGTACTAGAGTTGGACCTGGGGTCTTGTGCTAGGTAAGCCCTCTACCTCCTGCTTTCATTTATAATATTTCAAGTACTGTGTGTGTTTTTCTTGTTCACATCTGCAATCTACTTGAGACACTGATCTCCTTTGGTCATCAACAGTAGAGTCTATAATCTGGCCACTAAGCATTCATCATCCTTACTAGACTCATCCCAGCTGAGAGAGTGAAGGAGGGAAGGAGGGAGGGAGGGAGGGAGGGAGGGAGGGAGGGAGGGAGGGAGGGAGAGGAGGGAGGGAAAGGAGAGAGAGAGAAACAGAAACATATGTATTCATACTGATAATTTCTTTTTGTTGTTGTTTTTTTTTTTCAAGACAGGGTTTCTCTGTGTAGCTTTGGAGCCTATTCTGGCTCTCGCTCTGGAGACCAGGCTGGCTTTGAATTCACAGAGATCCACCTGCCTCTGCCTCCCGAGTGGTGGGATTAAAGGCGTGCACCACCAACACCTGGCCCATGGTGATAATTTCTAATTCAAATTTTAGGTTGTAAGCATTTTGCAGAAAGTCTTTTATATTTACATCTAGGGATAAAGCTGATACTCATACAATTTTTAAGTTTTTATCTTACCAGTTTAAAAGAAGTTTGAGGAGTTGAAGATGTGGCTCAATGCTCACCTGGAAAGCACAAAACCCCGGGTTTCATTCCCAGACTGACTCAAAAAAGAGGGCCGGAGAGAGCTTGGTTGGTAGGTATGCTTTGCTGAGGACCTGAGTTCAAATCCCAGCACCCATATAAAAAGCCAAGTATAGCTGCTGTAAGCACCTCATAACCCAGAGGTGTAGGGAGCTGGAACCACAATGACACTGGGGCTTAGGGACACCAGCAAAGTGGAGGCTCAGTGACAGGGCCTGTCTCAAAGGAATAATGCAGAGTGTGAAGGAGCAGGACACCTGTCATTCTGCTGGCCTGGGTGCACAATCTCACACACACACACACACACACACACACACACACACACACACACACACGTACACACACCATACAAACACAAATAAAAATAAATGACTTTAGAAAGAAATTAAACCAGTTAAGTGTTTGTGGCTGGCATATGAATACAGCAGCAATTCCAACATTTGGGGGGCTAAGAACGGCACTTGCAAGGTCCAGGCCAACCATAGCTACACAGCCAGCTCCCAGACAGCCACAGTGAGACCTGTCTCAAAAACAAAACCAAGCAACCAAAAGTTAGCTTTGAAGACAACAGTTGAATGGGTACCAACTACCTGGATACCTTAATAACCAAAGACTCTGTAGCTGTCTATTGACAGAGCTAAGACTACCTCTAAACAAGTCACCACCGGTATGTCAAGTAACCACAGAAGTTCAGTTGAACACCAACACTACTATTTAAAGCTTTGCTGCCTGTGTGAGTTCAAAAACAAGCTCCATACAAAGTCTAGCACAAACACAACACAGAGAATCACACTGCTTCCTCCAGTGCCTCATACACGCCAAGCAAATGCTCTTACCTCAAAACTTAACATCCAGCCCCTGATATTAAGCATGTTTAAACACCATACATATTTTTTATTTAATTAAAATATTTACATTTTCTTCTATCAAGATACAGCATACTTTTAACGTGATTTCAAAGGCCATCTCTTCTGTGTGGGTATCAGCAAATGAAATAAAGCTAGTACAATTATGGAAGTATAAAATACACATTGAACATAAAGACTTAAAAAACAAAAATGTTCTCAACAGGTGGTGTTGGTGCAAGCCTTTTACCCCAACACTTGGTGGACCTCTGAGTTCAAGGCCAGCCTGATCTACAGAGCCAGTTCCAGGACAGCCAGGGATACACAAACAAACCCTGCCTTAAAAACAAAACAAAAACCAAAAAGAGAAAAGAAAGGACAATGTTCTCAGTGCTTTGTTTGATTGTTTATATGTTAAAATGTTTTAGACATATTAGGTTGTACAGAATCTTAATTTATTTTTTTACTTCTTTCTTAATGTGGTTACTAGAAAAACTACATACATAGCTCATATGTTTTCAGGTGAACAGAGATGATATCAAATAGTTACTCAAAGGTAAAACTGATTACATTTATTTTTTTCAAAGGCAAGAAACAACGTTCTCAGGTATGGTGGTATGAGCCTGCCATGCTAACACAAGGAGGCAGAGGCAAGACAATCACTGCAGGTTTGAGGCCAGCAACACGAACTCCAAGGCAGGAGAGACGATTGGATGCTTGTGCTTAGGAGCACTGGCTGCTCTCACAGTGGACCTGTGTTCAGTTCCCAGCACCCATGAGGTGGCTCACAACCATCCATAATTCCAGTTCCAGATGCTCTGAGGCTAATACCTTCTGAACTCTGCAGGTACTAGTTATGCACAAAGTGCACATATGTACACACAGAAAATATGCTCATACTCGGCAGGGTGGTGGTGGTGGTGGTGGTGCACGCCTTTAATCCAGCACTCGGGAGGCAGAGGCAGACTGATCTCTGTGAATTTGAGGCCAGCCTGGTCTACAGAGCAAGCTGCAGGACAGCCAGGGTTACACAAAGAAACCCTGTCTTGAAAAACCAAAAACAAACAAACCCCACAAAAAATAACTACATACACGCTAACCAGGCTTGGCAGCACATGGCTGTAACTCCAGTACTTGGGAGGTAGAGGTAATAGGATCAGAAGGTCAAGACCTGACCTGGCTACATAGCAAGTTCTCAGCTGGTCTGGGCTAAATGGGAAAAAAAGTACATACAAATCTCTATCTTCACAAACAACAAAATCAGTCAAAACCAAAGTGTCTGCTGACTACGGTAGTACGTGCCTATAATCCTAAAACCCAGAAGCTGAGGGGAAAGGATTGTGAATTTTTGGCCAATCTAGGCAGGCCGATTCTCTCTCACACTCAAAAATGTGTCCAAATCAAACTCTGAGCCTGTTGGTGGCATGAGTAAGGAAAGTCTCAAAACATGATTTCTGTCACTATCTGGAAGGAGTCCTGACAACACTGCAACCCAGTTACCATTTCCCATACTGCAAACAACAAGAGCTACTCCTGAGACAATATCCCATCTCCTTCTCCTGCGCAGAAAGGACAGCAGACTTAGATTCATTCTGCTAACTACAGTAGAAAGAACTTCAGATGGCATAGTCACAAAAATATTATTCCAAATAGGGTGTGGTGACATATGCCTTTAATCTCAGCACCAAGGTGGAACTCTGAGTTCCAGGCCAGACTTGTCTACTTGTCTACAGACCAAGTTCAGGCCAGCCAAGGCTAATAGTAAGACCCTATATCCAAAAAAAAAAAAAAAAAAAAAAAAACACACCACAAAACAAGCAAAAAGCAACAGCAACAAAGAACATTCCATAATGACACACATGTATTATCTGCACTGTTCACGTCAACAGAATGTTTTGTTAATTAGGATAATTCTACATGATTTGCCATTATACCAATTCTCAGGCAAACAAGAGGTACTTCCAGTGAGCAGCTGCCTTGTCCAAAGTCAGCAATATCCAAGATCAGTCACCTCTAGACTGTTTAACCTTAACAGCCACATAACAAGTTGTGGGGAAATGGAGAGATGGCTCAGTGGTAAAGGGCACTAGTCGCTCTTCCAAAGGACCGGGTTCAATTCCCAGCAGCCACTCACCAGCTTATAGCTGTCTATAACTCCAGTCTTGGGAATCTGGTGCCCTCTCCTAGCCCTCCAAGGACACCAGACACACAGGTGGTACAAAGACATGCAAAACAGGCAAAACATCCATGGACATATAGTTTTTTAAAAAAGAATAAATTATGGGCTAATGAGATGGCTCAGCAGGCATATACACTTGCTGCCAGATTTCACAAGCTGGCCCCATCCTGAGTTCTACAGGAAGCAAGTATGAGCGCTCTCTCTCTCTCTTTCTTTCTCTCTCTCTCTCCGTAATAAAAATCTTTAAGAAGAATAAATTTTAATCCCAGCATTGAAAGATACTGAGGCACGAAAAGCCCAAGTTCAAGGTCAGCCTAAGCTATATAGGACATTCAAAAACAGCTTGAATTCTGAGAAACCACCTCAAAAATAGATTTAAAAAAATACCAAATAAGACTAAACTTTAAAATTTTATAAATACTTGGAATAAAAATTCCTGCAATAAGCATTTACACAAGGACTCTTAATGGGTAAAGGCTGTGAAAGGCTGTGCCAGACATTTTACTCTTAGCAAACAGGAAGGTAAACACAAAGGCCCTCACTTTACAGATTAAAAAAATATGGGGGCCAGAGAGAAGGCTCAGAGGTTAAGAGCACTGACTGCTCTTCCAGAGGCCCTGAGTTCAATTCCCAGCAACCCCATGGTGGCTCACAACCATCCGTTATGAGATCTGGTGCCCTCTTCTGGTGTGCAGATATACATGGAAGCAGAATGTTGTATACATAATAAATAAATAAATTCTTAAAAAAAAAAAAAAAAGTTAGCCAGGCAGTGATGGCACACACCTTTAAGACCAGCACTTGGGAGGTAAAGGCAGGCAGATCTCTGTGAGTTCGAGGCCAGCCTGGTCCACAATGCAAATTCCAGGATAAGCTCCAAAGCTACACAGAGAAACTCTGTCTTGAAAAACAAACAAACAAAAAAGCTCTTGGGATTGTTTAACCTTTCTTGTATAGTCCTAACCCCACCTGCCTAGGAATGGCATGGCTCACAGTGAGCTGGCCCTCTAGAACCAATTAGCAATTAAGAAAATCCCTCTCAGCCAGGTGGTAGAGATAAACCTGTTTAATTTCTACACTCAAGAGGCAGGCGGATTTCTCTTGAGTTCTAGCCTGGTCTACAGAGTTCATTCTAGGATGCCCTCTCAGACATGCCCACAGGCCAATCTGATAGAGGAAAGTCCTCTACTGACTCTTCCTAGGAGACTCTAGTTTGAGTCAAACTGACAAAAACACATTTGCTAAGCCATCTCTCACCAGTCCATCCTTTTAAATTTTTATTATACGTGTTTATTGTGTATTTGCACACCTGTGGAAATCACAAGACAAGGCACAGAAGCTGGTTCTTTTCCTCTACCATGGGGTTCAGGTTAACAACAAGCGCTTCCACCACTGAACCAATTACGGGGCCTGAGATCATCCTGAAACAGCATTGGGGGATGCTGGTAATGGTCCATGCCAGCACTCAAGACAGGGATGCACGAGGTGCTAAGTTCTGCCAACCAGGGTCACACAAGGTGAATAAATAAATAAGCAATGAAACAAATGCATCATTTGTCTTTCAGCTGTCTATCCCAGGTGGTATCTTTTACCTTTAAAATGTATCTTAAAAAAAAAAAGTCATACAGAATGTAGACACTGCTGAAGAATGGAACTGTGGCTCCATAGCATCACAGTTAGCCACACTTCAAGTCCTATGTTGCATCCAAAAACAGTTACCTATTGTTCTAATTAGTTTATTGTTATTTTGTCCCTCTGTCTCAGCTTCTGCTGCTGTGTCAAAGGCATGCATCATTGCTGGACCATACTGTTCAGTTTAAAAGGTGATGTCGTAGCTAAGTGTGTGTGGTGTGTTCATTCAAAAGGCAGAGCCAGAAGAATTCAGTTCCAGACCAGCCTGGGA